>NW_012140525.1:17749-19976 GCF_000956105.1 Propithecus coquereli | reverse complement strand
GATTGATATCAATAGATTATGAAAAAAATCCCTTAGTTTTCATGATACTTTTTTATCATAGATAAATGAAGTATAGAAGGTAATTATAAATGTTAGAATGTCATTTAATTTCTACTTAGGTCTTTTCATTATTTAAGCTGTGTTTTCAATATTCTATTTGTGGAAATTTATATGACATAAAATCACGAAAGGATTCATTTCTTTGTTTTCTGCCTGGGCTCTTGCAGGAAACAAAGAATACAGATGTAGCACTTGAATTCTACCATTTACAGGAGAAAAGAGAGGAGAAAAGAGAAGAGGGTGGGAAGATGAGGTCAGGGAGGAGAAGAGTGGGAAAGCAAGCAAAGGGAAAGGGATAGAGACAGCATAAAAACACATATATTCACAGATATTCTAAGAAAAATTCTATAGGGAAAGACACAATTTTTTAAATGATTCTTCTCAAAAACTGGCCAAACTAATGGTCTCTTTTTCTTCTCCCTCCTCCACACCCATGAATTGAAATGTCTCCATTCTTACTAAGAAGCTGTACCCAGCCATAAAACTGGATAGAACTACATGAATAACAACCAGAATAAAGATGTTATACCAATGGAAGAAGTTTCCTAAATGTTCAAATTAAGAGTGTTCATTGAATTCATATTTCTGAGTATAGAATGACTACATTTCTGTTAATTAAGTTGCTGTGCATTTTGTGAAATAGAATTGCTCCTCTTACTTCCCAAATTTTGTGGATTTTTTATGGCTTGGCAAAGATATCTTAACCTAAGAAACTGTGCTGATTTTTAATATGAAGCTTATGTGTGTGCCTGACAACCTGACACAAAACAAACAAATGCAAATATATTTGGTAAAGAACAGTACCACTCTTGACTTCACATAGATGTTGTTAATATCGATTTCCATTGTCTGGACTAAAGATTGGAGGGAAATTTTTACTGGTTTAACTGTGATCATTTCAATTAATTCCATATTGGCAATTAGAAGAAATTTAAATTATGAATTCTGACTTATTTGAATGTGATACATCCTTCATTCCAGGTAATATGAGGTAATAAATTTTCTCAAGTTAGCTTTACCTTACTTTCAAGGATTTTGAGAATGTTTTGACATGCTGTTTTCATTTAAAAACCATATGTCAAATATCTAACATATGTGTACCATGGAAAATACTAGATATGAGATAAATAAAATAGTTTAATGTGAGATAAAATTAAATATACTAACATTTTAGCTTAATGATTGCTGAGAGAGGATAAAGCCTGGATGTTATGAGGATATATACGAGTATACTTCATCTAGCTGTCAGCATTATGGAAGGCTTCCAATAGGAAGTTGAAGAATTGTAAACACTCTAACATGGCTGGAGCATTAGTTTTCAGCTGGTGTTTTCAGGTGGGGGGTGAGGTGTTAAGAGATGAAGTTTGAAAGTTAGGTAGGAGCTGGTCTATGAATAGCATTATTTGGAACAGTAAGGAGTTTGGAATTCTTCCTGAATGCTATTCAAGCCACTGAAAGGTTTTTGGCAGGGAAAAGAAGTGTATAAATTTGTACTTTAGATAAATTTATACATCATGTCTTTAGCCTATATTTTGAAAACCTGAGATTGGAAGGAGGTCAATCAGGAAATGATACATGTTTAATAAGTCAAGACACATAAAACCAGTAGAATCTACAGATTTGAATGATTGATTGAGGGTAGAGAGTAGAGGGTGGGGAGCTAAGAATAACACTTGGGTTCCTAGTTTGGACAACTGACAGATAGTGGTGCCAGTGACTAAGATATATAATGCATGCATAAGTATCAGTACATTTGGGGAAAGGCTTTTGCCAGGTGTATATTTGTAAGTTTGACTGCTCATTATCCACACCAAGTATATTTAATTTAGGTCAAATATGATGCCTTGACTGGACACATGGACTTTGCAAGCCACTCTAACAAGGGTATGAAGACGATGTTTTAGGTCTCCATGTATTAATGTCAAGTCAGACCCTGGGTCCAATAGTACATAAAATTTCTGAGTCCACTCCCCTCTTTCTCCAATGCATAAGCACTCATTTAAAGAAGAACTATGTGAATCAGAATGGTAGATTCTTGCCACAGTCTTGGACTCTTTGGCTCTTAGAACAAGATAATTTCTTTAGGTTTCTTTAGATAATTTCTTTAGATCAAGCAAGAAATTGTGACTTTTAATTATAGTAACCACCTTCAACCTTCTGTTTTTTT
>NW_012140525.1:14021-14889 GCF_000956105.1 Propithecus coquereli | reverse complement strand
CTAATTTTATGCCTCATATTTCCAGGTTTTTCATGATGCAGGCTTGATCTTTGTGAAGGACAGAAGAAAACACAGAAAGAAAATTCAGAGTGTAGTATAGTTCTAAGTTTTGTCAAGGCTTAAGGGGAGTCCTTAAACCAAAGTCAGCCATCAGAAGAGTTCCCATCTCTGAAGATAGGCCCCCCAAATATTCATGCCATGCTCAATAATTTCTCAATAATTGTCATTGAAATCATGGCCTAACACAAACATATTGATATATTTCAAAGTATGGCATCTAGGGCATTTAGTCACATAAGCTTCTTAAGTTGGTAACGTGAGAGGTGCCTTTTCCTGGCCACCACATGTGAGGCAATAGGGGAACAATTGAATAAAGACAGAATTTAATATGAAAAGTAAGATGAATGGAGATAAGGTTTTGTGATGCGGTGAATTTTGCTGCCATAAAGTTTCATAACAAAAGTAGCAGCAACAATAATACAACAAATGATGTAAATTTACTTTCTTACATGTGTGAATTTCAGGAAACTAGGTTATATTTGAGGCTTGATATAGCTACAGAGAGTTGTCTGATCTGTTAGCTGAGACTATGGCTGGGGTCAGAGGCACATATACATCTCAAAAACTGGCCACTTTCTTTCTAAGCAGACTCAACTTATAAGGCAAGAGGGTGCTGAAATACTGGACTTTCTTATTTTTTCATTTATTTGAGTTAAATTTGATTTGCAGAACTAGAATAAAAATAGATAATCACATTTATTAGAATGTGATATTTTCCATAAGAATTCTAATTTTGAGACTCCCTTATTATGTTTTTCTCTATGTAATATATTGGTAGATATTATTAATGAATTCTCTGTAGACATCT
>NW_012140525.1:9984-12040 GCF_000956105.1 Propithecus coquereli | reverse complement strand
TCAAATCAATAATCTAAGTTTTTACTTTAAGGAACTATAAAAAGAAGAGATAATTCAACCTAAAGCAAGCAGAAAGAAAGAAATACTAAAAATAAGAACAACCAAAAATAGAGAATATACAGTGCTCAATTCTTTAGGAATAATATATGTGATAAATTCAAAGCTAACTGATCTTGCAAAAAAGGAAAAATCAGTTGGGAAACAATTCTCCATGTATCTCTTACATATGAATAATATCTTCTGAGAAAATGCATTAATAGGTTTTGTTCAGGATGATGTTATAAGAATGTTAACATAGCAAACAATCTTAGGAGGTAGAGATGGTGTCCTTCCAGGGCAAGGGGCAGATTTGTTTGCTGCCTGAGATGATAAAGATAACGTCTCCCTCTAGGGGGATTGGGGTCCCTTAGCTGTGACCCAAATCACTACATGCATAGCATCCTCTTTAGTCACTCTGCATTTCCTTCATTGAACTTGGTGAATGTCCAACCTAAATATCAGAGAGAGGCTGTCTAAAAGAAAATGATATTTATTTAAGAGTAGGGCATTGCAAAGAGAATGCACATGTCATAGTAAACTATGTGCGTATTCAGGGAGATGAAGAAAGATAAAAGATTTTTCAAGATAAGTGAGGAGGATTACATAATTGTTTTGAGATAATTGTCCTTGGCTACAAGATTCAATAATATGTGTGCTGTCATTCCAATGCTGGACAGGCAGTTGCTGGACAGAAGTTCTTGCAGAAGTATTTTTTGCGTAAGGTTGTGACGACCTCTGTACAAGTTTGCAGTCTTTTGTGATAGTTTTTGTTATCAGGAATTTATGTATGTGAACCCTAACTTCATGGCCATCCCTGGCTCTATTTTGGGGGGGTATTTTTAACACAAATGACTCCTTTTATATTCTGACAACTTTCACATTTCTGCCTTTTGATCAAGATATTTCTCCAAAAGTATCACTGATCAATCATCCTGTAGTGAGTTTTTGATGTCCCTTGGTACTGAAACGGACCTTTCTCAGGTTGCTGGTCTGGTCTCTGGTTGGAAAGAGTGATTGGTGATGAGTAGTCAATATCAAAACCCTTTTAGTCATATTTGAACAACAAGGGATGTTTGAAGGGAGTGATCTCAGGCTAAGTCTGCCAAAAATCAGTTATCAAGTTCAATTTTGTCTGTTTTTTAGTCTTTTGCTATCATCTCAAAGTACGGGGCTGGCATTATCAGGTTAGGAGTTGTATTTCTGCAGAGATTTAATAAGTTAAGAGATACAAAATTTAAAAAGGAAAATACAAAGTAAAAAATTAATAGTAACATGACAATCCTAGTTTGCATAATGGTTTTGAGCCATGAACCCAGGCTTAAAAGCAACTAATTGAATGAATCAATTGACCATTACACTGTCAAGTGAAAAAGGTAGACATTATGAAGTGTAAGAATCTCATTATGAGATGGGGGTCTTGTTTTGACATCTTGGCAATAGCTGTTTACAGTGTGAAAACGTCACCTTCTCATCCTGGCTTGCAGTTTAAATGTCTCTGGTTACAGCATCGAGTGCTTTTGTAAACTTTTTGTGTGGCTCATATATCAAGCAGTACACTTGTTCCTTAAAATTCATCTAGTTTCAGGTTGTAGGGCTTCATGGATGGGGCAGTTTCCAATTTTAGTAATTCCATAGAAGAAAGCTGGATTGGAGGAATCTAAAAAAATTCCAGATCTAATTTAGTATATAGATTCTTAACTAGAACTCAAAAGCAATCCACAGAGCTTCAATCTAACAAGTGTATTATAGCTTTTCTATAGTAACATAATGTTTTCTCTCTGTATTGATCACGTAGGAATCTCAGACTTAAAAACACCTTGAGGCTAGGAAGCCAAACCAAGGCAGACTTTAGATTTTACTTATAGTCAATGTTTCTGGGACTACCAGGAAATGACAATTTTCACTCACTGTAAAGCTAGGAAACCTTGAAACCTTGTATTCTATGTACATTCTCAATTACGATATTTCCAGTCAAAGCCTTGGTAATATAACCAAAGGTTTTAATTATGTCTTATTA
>NW_012140525.1:7959-8584 GCF_000956105.1 Propithecus coquereli | reverse complement strand
CCAAATTTGCAGTCCCACAAAAAGTGTACAAGTGTTCATTTCTCTCTGCATCCAAGTCATATCTATTGTTTTTGGACTTTTTAACAAAAGCCATTCTAATTGGTGCTAGGTGATATTTCATTATGGTTTTAATTTGCATTTCACTGATGATTAATGACCTTGAGCATTGTTTCATATGTTAATTGAACATTTGTATATTTATTTCGAAAAGCTTCTGTTTATGTCTTTTGTCCACTTTTGATGGGGTTGTTTGTTTTTCTCTTGCTGATTTGCCTATGTTCTTTGTAGATTCTGATAATTAGTCCTTTATCACATGTATAGTTTCCAAATATTTTCTCCCATTCTGTAGGTTGTCTACTTGTTCTGTTGATTATTTTCTTGGCTGTGCAGAAGTTTTAATCAGGTCTCATTTATTTATTTTTGTTGTTCCTGTCATTGCCATCGCGTCTTCTTCATAAACTCTTTGCCTAGGCCAATATCTAGAAGAGTTTTTTCAACATTTTCTTCTAGAGTTCTTATTGGTTTCACGGCCTACGTTTAAGTCTTTTATCCATTTTGATTTAATTTTTGTGAGTGGTGAGAGATATGGATCCTGTTTCATTCTTCTGCATGTGGCTATCCAGTT
>NW_012140525.1:5513-5875 GCF_000956105.1 Propithecus coquereli | reverse complement strand
TACCAAAGAATAAAATAAGTTTCAATGAAATAATCCTCCCAGATTGAACAGCACAATTAGAACATAAGTAAGCCATAAGAGCTAAATTGACAGCTGCTATGCTCATGATTTAGTTCTAACTTCACCCACCTGACTGGCACCACTACTGCACGAGGTTGGTTGGTGAGAGTTTATGAGAATTAAATATGCCAGTCTGTTATCAGCTTTTGACAACAGTGCACTGATTTTCTGTTTGAAGTGGAATTTGTGAATAGTTGCAAAGCTTGACAGTATTTTTAAATTCTGTCTGCTTAACAGCCCATCATGCCAAAGAAAACCAAGAGAATGGTGAAGGAAGAAAACAGATATTTTAATGAGGATCA
>NW_012140525.1:4453-5463 GCF_000956105.1 Propithecus coquereli | reverse complement strand
GTCAAGGAATCTTTTTATTTCCATCTTAGTTTCATTCTTGATCCAATAATCATTCAGTAGCAAGTTCTTTAATTTCTATGACTTTGTGTAGAATTCAGTGTTTCACTTAGAGTTGATTTCTACAACCTTACCCAAATCATATCTTGAATAAGGTCAAGAACTTCAACAACAACAAAAAAATGAAAACTTGGCCTTAGAGAAGACTCACCAAGGCAGAAAAGTTGAGGAGTAGAAATGTAGAGTTGAAAAGCACAAGAGAGTATTATACAATGATTCTAAGACTTGCCAATTCTCTCAAAAGTGATCTTGCTCCAAATGTGACTTCTGATAGGATATATGTCAACCTAAATAACAAACAGAGAGAGGCTCTAAGAAGAAAAAAACATTTATTCAGGAATAGGACTTTGCAATGGTAATGTGCATGTCATATTGAATTATGTGTGGATGGTAAAGAAAGACAAAGGCTTTTGAAGGAAAAATGAGAAAAATCACATAATTGCTTTGAGATGATTATCCTTGTCTACAAGAATGAATAACAAAGGTGACGCCTGTCCAAGTTTGACAGGCAGTTGCTGGGCAGATGTCCTAACAAAAGTGATTTTTGTGTAAGGTTATGCAGGACTTTGTGCTAGGTTGCAGTTTGCAGAGCCTTTTGTGATAGTTTTTGTTATTGTGAATAAATTCATCATTTATGCACAAGAACCCTCTCTTCATAACCTTTCTAGGTTCTATTTATCCAGGTGTTTTTAATGTAGTGATTCCATTTCGATTCTTACAAATTTCACAGGGACAAGATAGATTGATGGGATTGTGAAGCCAGTTCTACATGATGTACCATGAGAAATAAAGAGCTCTGTCTCTGACATAGGAATTTCTATTCTTCTGTCAGTGTTTATGAAACTGTGAGAGGCCAATCAGTATCAAGAATGAAAGCATGATATCACTACAGATTATAGAGACATCAAAGTATTACAAGAGGTTATTGTGGAAAATTTAGACCAACAATTTAT
>NW_012140525.1:2846-3211 GCF_000956105.1 Propithecus coquereli | reverse complement strand
AACATGAAATGGTCCCCCACCCCTGGTACCATCTCTTGATTGATAGTTCAAATTATACAAATAAGTTTTTATGATTTCATGTATTTCGTAAGAGGAAAAACCATGAACTAAGTTAATAAGTCAATAATGTTGGTATTTTTATGTTGAAAAAGTTACTATTCATATGTATGTATATGTATATATACACACACATGTATATGTATATATATGGTCAATGTTAATAAAAGAACTTTGTTTTTTTTTTCTGATACTTATTCTCAATGATCATAACATTTAGGGTAATTTTTAGTACATACTAAAATTCTGGACATATGTAGTCATAATTTTAACTATAATGATTTTCTATTTATACCATGGATATAAAT
>NW_012140525.1:2308-2796 GCF_000956105.1 Propithecus coquereli | reverse complement strand
ATACATTTTCTATTATTTGGCTACATGCACATGATTTAAGGTCATTAAATGTCAGAAAGATTATTTCTCAGCTGATCTTAATTATGGACAGGATGGCAGAATTGCATACACTTTTTAATTACTTACATGGTATTGGCACATAGTAATTGTAGTATGTACTCTAAAATAAAATCAATCTTATATCTAAAAAAGTTATGTCAATATTTTTAGAGTTTGCATAAAATATTGGATAGAAATAGGTCTTCAATGCCATATCACTTCTTTCTTCATCTCCTTTCAGTAATGTATAAATTTTGCTTATTACCTTTACACTCAGATGCTTATTATTACTGAAAACAAGGGAACATCACTATTTCTTGACGCTATTTTTTGAGCCACAGAACCATGAGGTTTACTCAAGTCATGAAGCAACACCAAATACAACAAATAAATTGTTCAGAAATTATACCTATACTTGTGTATTTAAATGTGTAGGTATATTTAAATCT
>NW_012140525.1:1219-2258 GCF_000956105.1 Propithecus coquereli | reverse complement strand
TATCAACATTAAAGAAATTCAACGCTCAACAGCATTATGACACTCATAAGGACCATAAATATTTTAAATTAGAGGGAGAGACACAAAAGGTTGTATTGCAGAAGTTAAAAGTTGCAAAGCAAAAGTAAAAGTAATTATTTCAAACAGCAATAGACCTGGAAATAATGCCACTGAAATAACTTGCATGGTAACCTATACACTTGAGAAAAAAAGGGAAGCCACTCAGCGATATAGAGATTGTGAAAGAATGCATTGTTGAAGCTGCAGCATGCTTAAACCCTGATAACATTTCAAAGTACAAATAGCTGCCTCTTTCAAGAAAAACTATAACTGACTGGCAGCATGAATTAGCTTTCACTTAACAGAACAACTTCATTCAATACTTCAGAAGGAAAATAGGTATTATTCAATCGCTTTGGATGAATCAATTGACACTAGTGCCTCGGTGCAGGTTTTACACTTCATTCAGGTCATAACAGAAGATTTTCTTTGCTACAAAGAGTTTCTCACTTTGGGCATTCTTGTGAACAGAACACAGGGAATATATATCTTAAACAACTTTCAGGATAAATGTCATGAAGTTGGGCTGAATTTGGAAAATTTAGTGAGTGTATGTACAGATGGTTCACCTTCCATGACAGGAAAACATGAAGGGTTTATTACACAGATAAAAAAGTATTAACAGATCCAGATGCTCACATTTCTTTTCATTGTATCTTGAAAAATCTCTGTGCTAAAGCTACTACTAAGATTTTAAGTAACATTTTGCAACAAGTTATAAGTATTGTTAACTATATTCATGCTAATGCAACATGGCATCATCAGTTTTGCAAACATGCCACAGTTAAACAATGAGGTATTCAGGGTGGATTTGCCTTATCATTCTAAAGTGTGTTGGCTATCCCAGGGACAGGTCTTAGCCAACATTTTATCTCTGAAACAACAGACAGTTAAATTTTATGAAGAACAGAATCAGCAATGTGAATTATTGAAAGAAGATTTCTATAGGAATGCAGCGTTTCTTTGTGATAACATCAAG
>NW_012140525.1:0-1169 GCF_000956105.1 Propithecus coquereli | reverse complement strand
CACTGGTGAATTAACCTAATATTTAACAAAAAATAATACAATTTCTACATAAACTCCTCTGAGAAATATAAGAGAGCAAAACTGTTCCCTACTCAGTATATGAAGCCAATACCAAAATCAAACTGAACAAAGACATTAGCAGGAAGACAACAACAACAAAAAGCAACAGACCAATTTCCCTCATGGACAAAGATATATTAAATCTTAACAAAATTTTACCAAGTTAAATCAAGTAACATATAAAATTAAGACATCCTAACACAGTTTTGTTCATCCTGGAATGAAAAGTTGCTTAGATATTACAAAAATGAACACATATCACCCAACATAACAAGCTAAAAATGAAAAATTATATGATATTATCAGATGCAGAAAACTGATGTGATAAAATTTAATAATATTCCATGATGAAAATACAGAGCAAATTGGGCATAGATACTAACTTTCTCAGCCTTCTAAAGGGATATATAAAAAATGTAGAACTAGCATTCTAATTAGGATGAATATTTTCCTGCTAAGATTGGGAGCAAGATAAAGATCTTTCCTCTTACCAGTTTTATTCAATATTGACCTAGTGGTCTTAGTAAGTGTAATAATACAAGTGAAAAATGTTAGACACTTTGGTTCTAGTTTTGTTTAATCAGCTTTCTCAAATCCAACCTTACCTTCAATAAATATAGTGCTATCCATTGCCTCATTTTCACTTTTGTGGACATTTTTAAATGGCTTCATAATGTATAGTCTGAAGAGATTTATGAAGTGCTTCAGCCAGGATAAGGTACATTATGTTGGAGCAATAACCAAACTCAGAATTCCATTGACTTAGAATGACAATATTTAATTCTTACTTAACTTATATGTCCATCATGAGTCATTGCTGAAGTCTCTGATGATTGTATTTACTCAGGAATCGAAATTGATGGAGTACCTTACATTTCAAACATTACCTATAATCATGTCAGAGGAACAGAAGGCACTCTGGAGGAAGTATTGTTATTAAATATGGGTCTACAAGTAACATACACAACTCCTCATCACAACTGTTGTTCCAGTCCAGAGCTAGTCATGGTCCCACTCAAACACCAGAGGGTGAGGAAGGCAGTCTCTGAAGGTGGAGTACCTGAAAAATTTATTAAATACTCTAATGACTATATTATTAGGCTCTTGCA
>NW_012140524.1:13087167-13104022 GCF_000956105.1 Propithecus coquereli | reverse complement strand
CCACTGCCTTACCCTAGGGCAGCTAAGGTAAAACATGTTATCAGATTGATATTTTATCTATGTAATACCAAGTAAAACTATAAATAAAACAGTCAGTTTTCTGATATTTGGGTCCAAGCTTTTTGTTTACTAAAAAAAAAAAATATGGTGATTTATTTCCTCCCAGTTTTATTTCAAATGTTTTCTTATTGTGTACATGTAGGAATGTTACGAATATAAATTTAAATTTTGACATTTTTAAAGTTTTGCCTTGGATAGATATCTTTTAAAAACAACTTTCAAATTTAAATACTCAATTAAAGCTATAATCTGTTGCTGTTGATACTCTGCATGTTATGCTAATTACACATTTTCTCCTACTTATATCAAGATCTTTAATTTGGTTCCTAGTTTATCTTGATTATGAATTTAGATTCTTTTTCTGAACCATGGAAATTGAATATAAAACTGTCAGAAGATATTTATGTACTTTATTTAGACATAATTTATATAATTAATTATAATTGGTACTGTAGTTGTCAGAGAGAAATCAGATAAAATAAAAATAATCCACCAACCATTTTATTTACTTTTTGTAAGAAATCATCATATTATATGTGATTTTGTTCTAGACATACATTTGATTGTAAAATGCCTTTTGACTAAGTAATTTCTACTCATAAGAAATGACTTGAGAATTTTTCCCCCTGAATTATTTATTTATCCAGTGCATTAATTATGAAAATGCCATTTAAGACCACCCTATCTTATTAATGATGCTTCCTTATTTGCTCATGAATATGAAGAGTGAGACTTGGAAGTAGATAATATTACTGTTGTTATCACTTAACAGACATCTAATTTACTTAGACCAATGGAGAAAAGCTAGAATTTTTTTGTTTGCTTGCTTGCTTTTTCGTAGAATGTACTAGACAATGCAAACCATTTCTTCTCTTTTGTGAATAAAAATGTGCTTTTAATCAGCCTGATTCTCCAATAAATACGCATTTTTGCCTTTGTAAAGGAAATGAAATTGCAACATCCACATATTCATTTGAATCTTCTAATACGCTTCGCAATTGAAGTTGCTTCCATAAATATATTTTCTGTTAAAATTCTGCACGGCAAATAATACACAGAGAAGGTAATGGTCCATGCTGTCATTATGCCTTCTTCATCTAACAATAGATCTCTAAGAAAAGTTTTTGTGGGCTGTGGAATTCTTTATCCTGGGAACTCAGCTAGTACTTATATGGCATCTGCTATGTACTAGGCACTGTTATAAGCACCTTAAACACATTAACTTATTTCATCCCCATAACAACCTTAAAGGAAGTAACTATTACGATGATCTCCATTTTACAGATGAGGAAACTTAATCAAGTGTGTTGTTTTAGTTATTTTATTTTGCATTTCTAGAATTTTATGTGACTTTTTTTTTGAGATTTAAATTCTATGGCGAAATTTTCCATCTTTTCTTCTATTTTCTTCATCTTTCTCTCTATTTCATCAGCATATTAGTTATTATAATTTAATGTCCTTATTTGATAATTACAATATCTGAATGACCTGTAGATCTCTTTTTATTGTTTTTTCTCTTGGTGTTAGTTCATATAGTCCTGTGATTTGGTATGCTTGGTGTCTTAGCCTGTTGAGGCTGTTATAACAGACCGCCATAGGCTGGGTAGCTTAAACAACAAACTGTTGTTTCTCACAGTTCTGCAGGCTGAATGTCCAAGATCAAGGTGCCAGTATGGCTGAGTGTTTAGTAAGGGTCTGCTCCTGGTATGCAGACGACTGTCTTCACACTGCATTCTCCCATGGTGGAGAGGAAGAGCTCTGGCAATTCATCCCCTTATAAGGGCCCTAATCCCATCATGACCTCTACCCTCATGACCTGATCACCTCCCAAAGATCTTACCTCCTAATACTATGCCATGGGGATGAAGGTTTCAACATAGGAATTTTGGGAGGATACAAACATTCAGTTTATAACACCTGATATTTTTTTGATTCCATGCCTTACATTGTATATGAAAAATTATAGGAGCCTGATCATCTTACCTTCCCCAAAGAGCAGAAAGAGTGAGGGGCCTGATCCCCTTAATCCATTCAGAAATTAAATTCTAGGCTGGATTGAAGGTGTGCTAAGGCTCTATTTGGATCTCTTTTATCCCTGTTTCTAGACTGCAGTTCCCAAAGGGTTCTAACTGAGCGTCCAGGATGCTCACCTGGGCTGCATGACCTTGGGGGTCCAGAACTCAAATGCCTGTCTCCTAAGCACTGTGAGATTGCCAAAAACTCCCTCTGGTTTCAAAGACAGGTTGCTTGGCTTCTTAGATTCCTTTCCTCACATAGCTGCAGAATTCAATTACCATCATGAAGGAAACCCAGCAGAGTGTTGGATGTTGTCCTCTGCCCCTCATTTCTCACTGGAATCCCAGCCCCTTGAATGTCTAAATTATGTCTCTGTGGCTGCATGAGATGGCTCAAAGTTCTGATGATTTTTCTGCCTCTAGCAGGGGCATCCTCTTTGCCTTTTTCCTGGCTCCTCAGCCTCTTGCACCATGCTCAGAACTGACAAGTGCACCACGGAAAACCACAGCTGCGAATTGTCCACTTGTCTCTCCAAGCCATTCCTCCTTCCCAAGACCTTGTACTTTCATGCCCCAGTTGCCCTTAGCAGCAACATCACGTCCACAGACTTAGTCCATTGTTCAACTTTTCTATTATGGTTGCATTCAGCAGAAGCTTTGGTTTCCTACAAGATGCTCCTTCAGGCCTCATCATGAATCTTTCTGTTCCATGGAAAACAGCATCAGAACAAGCAATTCAGTACTTTCAAGAAGCAATATAAAGGAATAATAACAGTAAGAGACTTATAACATACCAAATAGAAGCAACCTAAATATCTCCCAAGAAGAGCTTGGTTAATAAATAGTAGTATATTGATACAATGGAATGTCATGTAGTCAGTAAAAGGAATGAAAAATGAGTTGCTGAGGAAAAATATCAAAGCAAAATTGTAAACAATAAAGCAAGTTGCAGAAAAATTTGTATAAGATTTGATTTTTTTTGCTAACAAAAATAAATAGACCTTTTTGGCTTATATTTGCATTGACAATTTCTGGAAACAAACACAAGAAATTGTGAACACTGCCGTTGGAGACTGAGACTGGGGTTCAATAATGGAGAACAATATATTCTTTTTTACTTTGTATACCTCTGTATCATTTGAAATTTTCTATGAACATATGTTTACTTTTATAATTAATTTTACAAAATAGCTTACAATCATATGGCAATGCTAATTTTCAAGCTTTATGCTCTTATTAGTTGATAATTTATTTCCTTCATCATTATTCTTTCTCTAAGAAGAAATCTCAGTGCTCCTCTTATGTGTGAAAGGAGTCCGATTAAAAAATATAAAAATCAGATAATGTAAATGAAGGGGTGCATTCAGAACTTCAAGGGAGGAAAATGAGATCTGCTTTTATGCAAGTTTACACACATTGCGAGACAGTTTTTAAATGATCCGGTGGACCCCAGGGCTTGCCCATTATTGTCATGTCTAAGACCACCTGAAAGGTTAGATCCTTCTGAGAGCTGAGATTCAGCAATGAATGTCTCCAGTGAACTAAAGGTTCAGTAAAGACACTTCTTGTCTCTTGGAATCTTAGCTATGAAGGGAAATTTTTTACTTAATCGTTTTTCATTTATTCAACCAATGTACATTCAGTGCTTGCTTGTGCAATGTACCAGGCCAGGCCCTGGTCATAGAGTGCTGAATAGTAATCATCGTATCTACATTTATTGAGTCATTAGCAAATTAAGCATGGCACTGAGCCCTGTACATATATTATGTCACTTATCCCCACAATGATTCTTTGATGTGGATACTATTATTATACTTTTTAACAGAAGAGAAAATTAGGGCTCAGAGAGATTGGGTAGGTTGCTCAAGTTTACACAGCCAAAAAGTGATGACCTTGGGGTTTGACCCTAAGACATCTGATTTCAGAACATGTGCTTCTAAACATTATTATGTACTACCTTTAAAAGTGCTGGTAATGTGCTGGGGTAAGGGATGTGGCCAAGATAGTAAGTACGCACAGGAAAGCACAGGATGTACGGGACAGTAAGTGTGCACAGGTAGTAAAGGATGTCATCTCCCTAAGTAAGGGACAGTGGCCACATAGTAATACACACTCAAACACATCTCCTTTGCCTTCTGGGCTCTGAGCTAAATAACATTCTCAACCTCCTTCACAATAAATGGGGCCAATGGGATGTGGGCAAAATTGACAAACTTCCCTTCAAGCCCTGGTGCCAAATCTCTCCTGTGACCCTCCACACATTCCTTCCTCATCTCCCTGTCGGATCCAGCAGATCCAGCAAAGGAAGCCTTAGGAAGTGCTGGAGCCTATATGTTGAAAAAGGCAGGTTGCTGCATCCCCATCCGGAAGGCTGGCTTAGAAACCTGACATGAGCTCATTGGGCTGTGGCATGACTATGAAATAAACCTTTTTCTATGTGATGAACCACCAAGATTTTGGTGTTGTTATGGTAATTAGCATGTCCCGACAGATAAAGCACTATTTAAGCTAAGTCTTGAGGTATGAGAAGGAAGTAACGTGTCAAAGAGGGTTTCGGAGACAGGAAACTGGATGTTGAGAAAGATCTGAAGCCAGCGGGTACGATGAGACGGAAGATGCCAGTGGTGCCTGAAACCTCAGTGAGTGAGGGCGATGAGGCTGGGAAGAGAGGCTGCGGCCCAGGCAGGCAGGTGTTTGTAGACCACATATGAGTGGGGACTGTATTCAAAGTCAGCGGAAAGACATCAATGTGTTTTACACATTAACATTACAAAAATATTACCCGGACTTTTTACTATAGAGTGGATTAGAAGGAGCAAGACTACAAAACGGGGACAGGACAAACTACATAATTTGTGAGGCCAGTGCAAAATAAAAATGTGGGGCCATTTGATCAAAAATTATTGAAAATTTCAAGACAACAACAGCAGAGCATTAAACAAAACTCAGGGCTCTTCTAACGGCAGGACCATGTGACCACCCAGGTCTCATGCCCATGAAGTCTATTCTGATAGGTAGCTCAGTTAAGAGGCTCATTAGAAAAATATCTAGAAAAGAGCTGATAGTGTCTTAGACCAGGCTGATGGCAGTGAAAATGGACAGAATTGCATGGATTTAAGATACATTTTAGTAAAAGAATGGACAGAATTTTTTAATGTGTGAAATGGTGGCATGTAATGAGAAAAAGAAGAATCAGGGTTGACGCCCATGTTTCTGTGGCCTTGCATTGGTGTCTGAGCATCTGGAGAAGTAGGCACCCCTGCCAATCTTTACAGACTGGTTTTGGCAGGAAAAGCTCTTCATCTGTCAGTCAGTCCAGAGATTCTGGGTAGGTTGGCTGGCAGGGTCCACAGGCAGGCTTGCTGTTAGGGTCCTTGGGCAGGCTGGCTTGGTGCTTGGGTTGGTATGCAGTCGGGCCTGGAGCTTGTACCTGCAGGGGCTGGCCTGGCACAGAGATTTACTGTGCTGGGCCTGGTGCTGGGGTTGGTGGTGAAGTCCCCCATGAAAGTGTCTCTCTTTGAGCTACACTGCATGTGCTTGGGGCAGGGGGGATGTGGGCCATGTGAAACTGTCCTTCTTACTCTCTTCAGTGTTTCTTTTCTTCTTTCTGTGCTCCACTCAGTGGATGTGCTCCACTCATATAATCTCTCACCTGGAATCCTTAGCTCTTGTGCAGGTACTTTCCTGCATGGATGCTTGTTCGAACTGATGTTTCTACGAGGAAATGAAAACTGAAAACTCCTATTCTGCCATCTTGCTGACATCACTTTTTTCAGAATCTTATTTGTGTGTAGAAGTGGTGGTGAAAAGCTCAAGAATTTCCCACTAGTGATGTTTACATTCTCAATTGAATGGGAAACCAAAAGAACTCAGGGTGAAGTTTGAGGAGAGAGGACAGGTGTGAAATAATCATCTTAAGATAGGAAAGCAAGCCTATTAGAGAGACACAAAAGACTGCCAATGTAAATTTGATTTTTTTTTAAGAAAATGCATTTAAAATAAAAAGTCAATTTGGTTGTGTAATTTTTCTGTGCAATATTCAGCTGGCAAAGAGAACATAAATGGTTTGATCTATACTGGGGAATAGAGTTTTAGTAAGCTGGTGCACGGGGGAAAGTGACAAAAGAAAGTTAATGATAACTGTGAAAGAGAATTTATAAAAAAGGATCATCATCGTCCAAGGTGGAGGAAGAGGAAAGTTAAGTCTTCGGGGGGCTTAAGGTAATTGAAAAAATGGTAGACTGGTCTATAGGGCTGTGAATCTAAGATGCAGAGGTGGAAATCTAAATGGTGGTGGTGAGAGAAGGGAACATTTGCAATCAGAATTTTAGGGATGGTGAAGTTTTGATGTAAACAAGTCTAGACTGAGTCCTTTGAAGGAGGTGGCTAAGTGGAGCAGAAGGGAACTATTGGAGGGAGAAGATCAAGAAATGGAGAAGGCAGATGGCTGAGTGGGCCACCTGTGTAGATGTTGGAGTCATGTGTATGATGGTAGTTGGAAAGCCATGCTATCAACTGGGAGTTAACATCTTCAATAAATGAGGGGGAATAAATGGGAGATCAATGGAGAATAGCAGGAATAAAGGAGACTGAGTGTTTTCTCTAGTTGTCATGAAACTAAAAGAAGTAGGAAATTTACAGATGAAAGAATGATTTGGAAATAGCAATGGTGAATGGTGGAGATGCCTATACCATTTGTGAGAGAAAAAACATCCTCCATTTGAGAGAGCCACAGGGAAGCTGATCCCACAGGCGAGATCCAGAATTTAAGGAAAGCAAGGAGTTGCAAGGACGTTCATGGAAGAGATTCAGGATAATTTTGTCTGCTGATCAAAGTGTGGGAATTCCAGAGGGCACAGTGTGATGGTGATGACAGTTGCTGACAATGGTGGCTAATGCAGAATGACATTCAGTTCTGGTAACCTCCTCCTGCATTCTTTTCTTGATGGAATAACAGTGATGAGTGTGGTGATATCTTCTTAGATCACTTTAGATTCTGTTCCCAATTTTTTCCTGATAAAGCAGCTAATAATACTAAAGCAGAGGAAACACTCCATTCAGAAGGTTTGATTATTCCCATAATCCTGGATGAAGAGCTTACCTAGGGCAATACTAGACAGCCCCCCAACCATAGTGACAGAGACTTCTGTATTACCTTCCTTTCTCAATGCTTTGGTGTCCAGTGTCTCTCAGATTTCTGAGGAGCGTTTGGTTCATCCAAAACGTATTTTCAAATCTATTCTTAAAATAATTTCAAACAGTCCAAGTTATTACTTTGTAATTTAATGGAAACAAAGCAAATTAGATTATTTTTTGAGTTACAGTATACCTTTGAACCCATAAATTATCTCACAGTAAGAAGGCAAACCCATACCAACCCCAGGCAAAATTAAATATGCAGATAAAATGCTGGTGAAATGCTATTGTGCATAGATCTAAATAGTGTAATTTGTCGGTTTTGTGAATCAGGCAGATGCAGTTCATTTTGAAGCAGCCTTTGGGTCTTTTCACATGATTTGGCTATTCTTAGATTTCTGAGTCATTCTGTCTTCCATGGTAGTCATTTTTCAATTCCATATTCTCTATTCACGAGGGAGATACAACATTAGCGAGTCCAAATTTGGCTATGTGGCTTGATACTCCAAGCAAACAGGCTATATATTCATTCCTATTCTTAGCAATACCTTGGGACAAGTTGAATGTAAATAAAATATTTGGGCAATACAGTATAACACGGTAGAATTTCTGGTAAGTGATGCCAGGAAACCTTGGCATGAACATTATTGCATAATTGTTTTGATTCAATTTAATTGTCCTCTTAACAGCTAAAATCCCAAAGCAGCAGGAATACTTACGAAAGGAACAGAAATGTGGGTAACATGGGATGAACCAAAAGACTCTGCCAATGTTTTATCCAACAGAAGCAGCATATCTTGAAGACTAATGTAAGAGGTACATTGATACCTCCAACAATAAATTCACTGGAAATGCAATTCCTTTTAATGAACTGAACATGGTAATAAAATCTTCATCTAGGATATCATTAGGAGAGCTTAAAAAAGGAAGTGTAAATAGGGCTGTAAGGGGACTGAGGAGTGAAATTTGAAATTCCCCCTACACAAGTTGGTGAGTTCAGCAGAGGAGGATGGAAGGAGTCCGCTAGATGAGTTAAGGATTCCTGGTGTTTCACTGGGGACGACCCTCTCTAATCTTTAACTGATGAAATTGACCATTGACTAGACTGATACTTTTTGAGGATGGGGGCTGTGCCTTCCTCATCTTGGTGACCCTACTGCCCAACAGAATGCCTGGCATATAACGGACATTCAATGAAAATTTTTTTAACTGAAAGAAACTTCAGTGGTGGGGTAAAGCAGGCCTGACACTTACCCTTCCGCTATGGCTGTATTGCCTTAGGGAAGCCACCGTGTTGCTGGAAGCACCTCTTCCTCTTTAGCCAGCCTTTAGCTCTAGGCCCCACAGCAACTGCTCTGAAAACTACAGTGGAGACAAAGAATTGAGTTCTTCTCTACAGGTCTCTTCTTTACAGGTCTGGTAAAATTTGGCTGTTAAACCATCTGGCCTGGAAGGTTTTTTTGCTGGGAGATTTTTTTATTGCTGCTTAAATTTTGTTATTTGATATTGATCTGTTGAGAAGTTCTATTTCTTCCTGATTGAGCCTAGGGATGTTGTGTATTTCCAAGAATTAGTCTCTTCCCTCAATGTTTTCAAATTTATATATTTCAATTCTATTTTTATAGTATTCAGAGATGATATTTTATATTTCTGTGATGTTAGTTGTAATTTCTCCTTTTTCATTTCTGATTGAGCTTATTAGAGTCCTTTGTTCTCTATTTCTGGTTGATCTATTGAGCAGCCTGTTGATTTTACCTTTTCAAACAGTCAACTTTTTGCTTCATTAATCTTCTGTATAATCCTTTTGGTATTGATACCGTTTAGTTCTGCTCTAATCTTAGTTATTTCTTTTCTTCTGCTGGGTTTCTGATTGGTTTGCTCTTTCTTTTCCTATTCCTTGAGACAATTCATTAGATTGTTGATTTCTGATCTTATTGTCTTTTGGATGTAGGCATTTAAGGCTATAAATTTTCCTCTTATGACTTCTTTTGCTGAATCCCACAGATTTTGATAACTCGTGTCCCCTTTGTCATTTAGTTCAAAGAATCTTTTGGTTAACATCTTAATATCCTCCTTGACCCAGTAATTGTTCAGTAATAGGTTGTTTACTTTCCATGACTTTGTGTAAAGTTGAGTGTTTCAGTTGGAATTGATTTCTAATTTTATTCCACTGTGGTCTGAGAAAATATGTGGTATAATTTCTATTTTTTAAAATCTGTTGAGGCATGTTTTGTCACCTAGGATGTGATCGATCTTACAGAATGTTCCATGAGCTGATGAGAATAAGTATATTCAGTGGTTTTTGGGTAGAATGTTCTGTAAATGTCTTTTCGGCCCATTTGTTCTAGAGTTCCAATTATGCCCATCATTTCTTTGCTTATTTTCTGCTTGGAGGATCTGTCCCATTTCGTCAGTGGGGTGTTGAAGTCCCTGGCTGTTACAATGCTACTGTGTATTATTTTGTTTACATCAAGTAGGATTTGCTTTACAGATCTGGGTGCACCTGTATTAGGGTACATAGATATTTAGGAATGTTACATTTTCTTGTAGAATTGTTCCCTTCATCATTATATAATGACCATCTTTTTCTTTACTTTTGTTTGTTTGAAGTCTATGTTATCTGATAAGAGAATGGCCACATCAACTTTCTTTTGGTTTCCATTTTTTATAGAATATTGTTTTTCATCCCTTCATCTTGAGTCTGAATGAGTCCTTGTGAGTTAGATGTGGTCCCCAGAGACAACAGATACTTGGCTCATATTTTTTTATTCATTATAAAAAAATGAATAAAAAAAGCCAGATTACGTCTCTTGAGTGGGCAGTTCAAGGCATTAACATTTATTGAAATAATTGATAGGTGGGGTGGATTTCTGTTCATCCTGCTGAGTAGAATTTTATTGCTTTGTTTTACCTCTTGAGCCATTGTGGTATCTGGGCTCTGACCTTTAGCTTTTGGGTGATTTTATACTGGTGGGTGTTTATTGTTTTGATCCATATTTGATGCAGTTCTGAGAACTTCCTGCAGGGCAGATCTGATCTTGACAAATTCCCTCACTGTTTGCTTGTCTGAGAAAGTTTTTATTTCTCCCTCATATAAGAAGCTTAGTTTTGTAGGATACAAAACTCTAGGTTGGCTATTATTCTGTTTGAGATGACTGAGAATAGGGCCCCAGACTCTTCTGGCTTATACAGTCTCAACTGAGAAATCTTCAGTTAGTATGATGGGTTTTTGTTTGTAAGATACCTGATGCTTTTGCATTATGGCTTATAGGAGTGCCTCTTCCATATTTAGTTTGGCCAGTCTGATGACTGTATGTTGTGGTGATTGCCTCTTCAAAATGAATCTCCCAGGAGTCCTTTGAGCTTTTTGTACCTGAAAATCTAGATTTCTAGAAAGGCCAGGGAAATTTTCCTCAATTACTCCTTCAAATAGGTTTTCCAGCTCTTGTGTATTTTCTTCTTGGCCCTCAGGACCTATGATTCTTGTGTTAATCTTCTTTACATAATCCCATATTTCTTGTAGGTTTTGTTTGTTCCTCTTATTTCTCAGTTCCTTCTCTTTGACTGACTTGTTTAATTCAAAGGTGTTATCTTCAAACTCTGAGATTCTTTCTTCTCCCTGATATAGCCTATTCTTAAGACTTTCCACTGTGTTTTCTATTTCCTTGAATGAGTTTTTTATTTCTAGAAATTATGTTTGATTTTTTAAAAATAAATTCATTTCCCTAGTAAATTTTTCATTCATTTCCTGCATTGTTTTTGTAGTTTCTTTGTGTTAGGTTTCTATTTTCTCTTGTATTTCATTGAGTTTCCTTACAATCCATATTCGAAATTCTTCATCTGTGATTTCAATCTTTTGATTTTGTTTGGTATCCGTTGGTAAGGAGGTATTGGATTTTTGTGGGGCGGATGTCCTTTCACTGATTTTTCTTGTTTCCAGAGTTCTTTTGCTCATTCCTTTTCATCTGGCATTTTGGTTGAGATGTTGGGGTGTTAGGCCTGGCTTATGGGCCTGTTTCTGGGTCCCCAAAGATCAGTCCCTGAGCATACCAAGGAGAGGAGTGCTGGTCCTGAGTTGCCTATGGGGTGTTCTAGCAGGTTAGGGGTAATTCTTGGGTTACCTTTGACCTGTTGTTTTCACCTCTTCCCAACAGTGTATAGTGAGTTAGTTCCCCCAGCTTAATCTCAGTGATGGTGGGTGGTACACGTGAGTATGAATCAGCCAATCCCTGTTTGCTTGCATTGGAAGGTGCTTTGTTTAGCTACAGGGTTGTTCTCCCTGTCATTGATTGATATTTGCATGGAAGAGCCAGATGTTGAGAATGTCTTTTGTGTCCATTGTAAGCTCTAGTCCCCCCAGGTGGGGCATACAAATGCTCCAGGCTTTAGAAAGGACCCTGTAGCTCCCAGGGGTTTGCTTGATCTCTATTCCCCTGAGAATAGAGGTGGGGGGAGGAGCAAGACAAATTATGGCTGCATTGTGAGAGCCAGAGAGGCTTTGCAAGGCCTTGGTGGGTATCAGAGGTTGCTTATCTGGCCACTAGGGGGAGCCAATGGTATGAAGTTCAGGGCAATCTCTCCAAGCCAGGTAGGCTGTTCCTGAGGGAGGGGCCTGATTGCTTGAGAGCTAAGGCTTCAGGTCAGACTCTTTCCTCTGGTCTACTAGTACAGTCTCTCTGCAGGGAGGGATGGGTGCTCTCCCTGTTTACTCTTGTAACTCCACAGCACTCTCCCATCAGATCAATTCCTGTGACTTCCCTCGTCGCCTAAGACAGGCTCTTGAACTACCCCTCAGTCCATGTGTCTGACCCACTAGCGCGTGTCTCTGTGGGATGCTGGCAGGTGGGAGGATCCTCAACTGTACATGCCTGTTCCAACACAAGACCCCAAGGAGAGAGAGGTAGGCCTATCTGTCTGCGGGGGCCTCTGTCATGGGCATACTCCATCCTGGGAGAAGGGTCACTCATAATTTTCTTGGCTCAGGCTGCACTCCCTATTGTAATGAGTTGGGGGAGGGGCCACTGCTCCTTTCGGCCAGTGCACCTGAGGCATTTGGTATGGTGGTTCTGGGGGGTGGGGTGGGAGATAGCTGTGCTCACAGATCCCCCATTCCTCAGCACCCCTCCACACTCTCTCATTGGATATGTCCACAAGGGTTTCCTCACCACCTGTGTCTAGGACCAAAATCTACCCCTGCATGTCCCTGCACCACTCTGTGTCTGGGAAGGCACCAGTTCTGGCCTGCCTATCTAAGCTACCAGTGTGTGATCCTGTAAACACCTGACAGCAGGAAGCTCACCAATTGCGGTGTCCCTACTCTCAGTGGTGGGCTTGGCTGGGAATGTACACCCACCATGGAGATGTAGCCATCTGTGTGCTACTTGGTTCAGAGTATTCTTGCAATTGCAATGGGGAGGCGGGGGCATGGAGGGCATGGCTATCGACTGGCCTGAGAGCTAAAGTTACTAATGTTGTGATTGGAGGTGGTGGAGAGGAGGAAGGGTCTAGATAGCTGGCACTCTTATCCCTTGTGGCACTCTCCTGAAAAGTGTCCCTTTTGAACAGCTGAACTTCTGTGGATTGCTGGTTCACCCTGCCATTCCTATTTAGCCACTGTGCCTGGGCTCATGGAGGGTGGAAGCACCTCCAAAATGTTTTATGTCCCAGTGCTCACTGAAGGCACCTATGTGAGGGAGGGGAAGCCCCCCTTACCCTTTCACTGGGCTCTGAGCCTCTCTGGGTTTGGACCGCACTGCTGTCTTCTCTTCTCCATCTTCTTCTTTCTCAGCTTTGCAGTTTTTCTAAGTCGGGTCTCCAGGCATCTCTGTTGTCTCTCCCTATGATCCACACCTGAGCTGCAACTGCTCTCTACTTTCCTCAGTCCAATATTCTACCTTCCAGCTGGGATGATCCAAAGAATGATGTCTTTAGTCAGCCATCTTGGCTCCCCGCTCCCAATTTAAACATATTTAAAAGCTGTAAGAAAAGATTCGGTTTTAGCTAACTCCATATGTGGGTTAATAGGGGGTAGGCCATGAGGTGAGTACAAAAACCAGGAAGCAGTCATCTGGGTGAGGGTGGAGCTGGCCTCTGGGCTACAGAACAAAGGAAAGAATCCTCTGGGAGGGGAGAGAAAATAAAAGGCAGGAAGATTTTTCAACTCTCATGAATGGAAACGGAGACTCTTGGTTTGAGGCAATAGGAAAAAAAACAGAGTAAATAAAGCCATCTGAAAAGTCTTAAGGTGGCCTGTAGGAGGTAGATACTGGAGAAATGCTTTGGGAATTCCTATGCTTTGGGAATGTAGCCACAACTCTTCTTACAGAGCTCCTGTTGCGTACAGAAAAGGCACAATTAAGGTTGCCGCCTTGGCTGGGTAAACAGAGATGTCATAGATATTGGAGAATGAGTTTGTAACACATAGAATAAGGTCCCTAAGGACATTGGTATGGGTTGGCATCCTGACCACAGGTTGAGCAATTAACTTTATTAACATCATACAAACCACCTAGGAGATTCTGAGCCAAGTAGGAGATTCAGCTTGAAGGCATTTTGTATATACATATTTATAGGAGATCTACCAGGAAATTCAGCTTTCTTTAAAAATGTGAGGAGAAAATACATATACAAATTAAAAAGTGTGTATTTTGTGTTTTTAAAAAAATCCCCAATATTCTTAAGCATTCCCAAAACGATGATCAGGTCAACTTCATATAATGTTTGTATTTTAATGACCTTTAGTAGTTTTTAATGGTTGTTAACCTTTCCAACTGAAAAGATACTTCTTAGCCTGGTTTGCCCTGTGTCAGTCTTCCAAAGTACTCTTCTTAATTTCCATTTAATAAAAATCTCTACATTTATGGGTTTGTGTTTTCTTTGGATTTAAGTTAATCCTTCAAGAACAGTGTTAACTTTCTCAAGCTACTGGAACTTTACTTTTTGGAACTATTATGTTTATTATCAGGGAGTGACTTTGGCACCATGGAGAACTTGGCTCAATAAATACTTCCAACAAAATTACTAATATTATAAATTTTATATTTATGGTTTATATTTTATTATTCCATTGTGTTTCTCTGAGAAGTCCTGGTGCATTGTTTTGCCTGTTCAGAGTCACGAGTTCCATGAAATCCAGCATTATTTGAAATTGAAGTCTAGCTTAATGATGCAACCATCAGGTTTCATGAGATTAAATATCTGATTTAAAAAGAAAATATAGAGTTCAATAGGTAGCGGGAGCGGAGAGCGGACCCCAGAGAGCCCTGTGCAGCCCCGCTGCCTCCGCCGGCCTAGTTACCACCACACATCGGGAGGAGCTGCAACTGCCCAGCCGGCCCCAGTCACAATCCCCGTAACCACGAGCAGCGAGGCTGAGACCCAGCGGCCGCCCTCAGCGCTGCCGACTCCAAGGCTGGCACCACGGGCAGCGGCGCAGGGAGTGGTGGCACGGGCGGCCTCACATCGGCAGCGCCTGCCGGCGGGGACAAAAAGGTCATCACAACGAAGGTTTTGGGGACAGTAAAATGGTTCAATGTAAGAAACGGACATGGTTTCATCAACAGGAATGACACCAAGGAAGATGTATTTGCACACCAGACCGCCATAAAGAAGAATAACCCCAGGAAGCACCTTCGCGGTGTAGGAGATGGAGAAACTGTGGAGTCTGATGTTGAAGGAGAAAAGGGTGCGGAGGCAGCAAATGTCACAGGCCCTGGTGGAATCCAGTTCAAGGCGGTAAATACGCAGCAGACCGGAACCATTACAGACGCCATCCACGTCGCGGGGTCCTCCATGCGATCACCAGCAGAATTATCAGAACGGTGAGCGCGGGGAAGAGAATGAGGGATCGGAGCGAGCTCCTGAAGGCCAGGCCAGCAACGCCGCCCACCGCAGGTCCCCACCTTACTACAAGGGGAGACCCTGTAGGCGTGGACCACAGTCTTCCACCCTCCTGCACAGGGGAAGTGATGGAGGGTGCTGACAGCCAGGGTGCAGGAGAACAGGGTCGACCAGTAAGACAGAATATGTATCGGGCTTATGGACCACGGTTCCGCAGGGGCCCTCCTCGCCAAAGACAGCCCAGAGGGGGCGGCAGTGAAGAGGATAAAGAGAATCAAGGGGATGAGACCCAAGGTCAGCAGCCACTGCAACGTCGGTACCCTGCAACCTCAATTACCTTGCAGACGCCCAGAAAACCCTAAACCACAAGATGACAAAGAGACAAAAGCAGCCGATCCACCAGCTGAGAATTCCTCCGCTCCCGAGGCTGAGCAGGGCGAGGCTGAGTAAATGCCGGCTGACCATCTCTACCATAGTCCGGTTTAGTCATCCAACAAGAAGAAATGAATATGAAATTCCAGCAATAGGAAGTGAACGAAAGATTGGAGCTGAAGACCTTAAGTGCTCGCTTTTTGCCCGTTGACCAGAGAACCAGAACTATCTGCATTATCTATGCAGCATGGGGTTTTTATTATTTTTACCTAAAGACGTCTTTTTTGGTAATAAAAAATGTGTTTTTTAAAAAAGCCTGGTTTTTCTCAATACGCCTTTAAAGGTTTTTAAATTGTTTCCTATCTGGTCAAGTTGAGATTTTTAAGAACTTCATTTTTAATTTGTAATAAAAGTTTACACCTTGATTTTTTTCAAAAAAGTCAACAAACTGCAAGCACCTGTTAATAAAGGTCTTAAATAATTTAAAAAAATAAATAAAAAAATAAAAAGAAAATAGTGGAGAAAATGAAAGCAACAAACAAAAATCATACTAAGGATTATTTCCTTTCCTCTTCATTTTTGTCTTTTTGGATAAAAAGTATAAATGAAAAGCAGGAAGGTTTTCTGAGAAACAGTGTCTTTTAACTGATACTTTGTTGTTAGATGTTCATTTACTTAAATTATTACTTTTTCGGAAATAGTAATTTACCAAGTGAAACTAATGATCTAACATATTCAATCATACTTTCAAATTAGCTTTCTGAAATCATTAAATTTTTAAAAAAATTTTTATTGGAACCTTCTCAGAATGTCCCATATTTACCAATGCCATTCTATTTTCTATCTCTCTAGAATAACCTAACATATTTTCCTTTGACATTAACACATATAGAAAGCCTATTATGTATTTATTTTATACTGAAGGAGCTCAGGAAATTTCAACCCCAAAATATGATTCCTTGGTATAAAGAATATTTTGAATTAAAGGCCATTCAAGAACAAAAAACATTGGTGTGAGCTTCCCCTCTACCTGCATAAATGGGACTGAACAATCAAAAGATCAAAGGGGCAATTTACTTTCCTTCCTCTCTCTGTTATCTCAATATATAGCAGAAAGAAGTCTGGGCGCTGTGGCTCACGCTTGTAATCCTAGCACTCTGGGAGGCTGAGGCGGGAGGATTGCTTGACCTCAGGAGTTCGAGACCAGCCTGAGCAAGAGCGAGACCCTGTCTCTACTGTAAATAGAAAGAAATTAGCCAAACAACTAAAAATAGAAAAAATTAGCTGGGCATGGTGGTGCGTGCCTGTAGTCCCAGCTACCCGGGAGGCTGAGGCAGGAGGATCACTTGAGCCCAGGAGTCTGAGGTTACTGTGAGCTAGGCTGATGCCATGGCACTCTAGCCAGGCAAGAGAGTGAGACTCTGTCTCAAAAA
>NW_012140524.1:12999656-13087117 GCF_000956105.1 Propithecus coquereli | reverse complement strand
CAGAAAGAAGATCAAGGATGCAATCAGACCTGGCCCAAATCATTTAAATATAGTACCTGTCTCTCAGGTTAATTTAATTTGCAAAGAGGATCATTTATAAGTAGATCTGTTTCCCCCCTCCATTTATCCTCCCTAGCACCATTTGTTGTCCCTAAACAGAATTATATCTATTCCATCTTTCCCCTCCTCTCCAAAAGGACAGGTATAAAAATATCTTAACTTCATTGGAATATTGGGTAATCACTTTGTGATTCTCCCCATGCACATGGTAAATAAACCTTTCTCATTAATTTGCCTTAATTGTGAGGTGATCTTTCAGCAAACTTTCAGGGGAAAGAGCAAGTTTCCCCTCACCCCTACAGTACTATTTCCAAAAAAGTTTTTATTATTTTGCCTTAAAGTTTCAATAGGTTCTGAAGAGAGATAAATAGTTAATTATTTGGATTTTTGGAAAAACACTGTTCTTTAGATAAATCTGAGCTCTTGCCATCTGCTAATTACATTTATATCTTACAAATTTTAGTAGAGAATTCATATTTTTATTCATTCATATAATGAATGGCATCTGATTTATGGTTCATGCTAGATCAACACTCCAGGGTCTTGGACTGATTTCCGCATATACTGTGTCAATGTCTGGCATAATCATACATATTGTCTTATTGTAATAATAAAATAATCTATTTATAAGGACATTTTAGAAAACCAGTGAGCTATAAAATCCACTTGACTGAAGCAGATTGTAAACCACAACCATTGTACCATTGGATCAATCAAAATATCAAAAATTATAGATTAAGAACTGCTGTGTCTGATTCTCTATTTCTAGCCAGAAGGGAACTAAGAATATTTTCTCAGGGATATGAAATGCACAAAAACTCTCTCTCCCTCTCTGACATCCATTCTTTCATTTGTCTCCAAGCAGAAAATTATACAATAGGCACTAATAGTCTACATAACTGTTTAGGGAAAGATTTATACCAACTGACTTCAAAAGGATTGGCAGTAACACCATCCTCTAGAGGAGAGTAAAACCGAACATGAAAAGGGCATGGATGCTATCTGGATAGATTTATTGGATCAACCAATAAATTACAATTACATATTTGGTATTTACCATCAATTCAATCTGTGTAAAGTGTGGAAGTGTTTATAAGAATTATAAGCTCATTTACTGACCATATCCTTGCAATTTTATTTGAACAGATGAATGTGGTAGGATGTCTTAGTCTGTTTTCTGTTGCTTATAACAGAATAACTGAAACCGGATGATTTATAGTAGAAAAGAATTTACTTCTTATAGTTATAAAAGCTGAGAAGTCCAAGATGAAGAGGCTACATCTGATGAGGGCCTTCTTGTTGGTGGGGACTTGCTGTATAGTCCTGAGACAGCAGGGCATCACATGGCAAGGGGCTGAGTATACTAGCTCAAGTCTCTTTTCTTCTTCTTATAAAACCATTAATTCAGCTCCCATAATAACCCATCAATCCATTAACCCATTAGTCCCTTAATGCATTAATCCATGCATCTCTCATGACCCAATCATCCATTAAAGACCTCGCCTCTTAATACTGTCACATTGGGGATTAAGTTTCATCATGCCTTTCAGGGAGGACAAACATTCAAGTCATAGTGTAGAATAATGTGCAAACAACTGATGCATTTCTCATTCTCCCGCTTCCTTCATTTGTGTACTTTAGACCTGTGATCCAACCTGATTTTGGCCAGCCAGACATTGTCCAAAGGGAGGCTCTCATAAATAGCTATAAGAAAGAAAAAATTAGGGAGGAGCAGTGATGGGATAGAAGCAGCCATCCCCTCCATAAGCTAATCTTGCTCAGATACAGAGGGGAGGAGACTTTGAGAACAAGAATCTTAGAAAACATTGAAAATGGGAATATTAAAGCATTTTTTATTAGACTTAGGAATGTGAGTCTGAGAATAGAGAGACTGAATGCCTCTTTCCATGTGGAATTCTGGAAAGCAATAGCCTTACAGATGTGTCCTTGCCATAGAAGTGACAATAGGTAATAAAGAGAGCTGTTTGGAGAATATAAATGGCAGAGGACTAATGATAGCCCTAAATGTCTTTTGGTCTCAGGAGAACAGCTAAGTCTTCTCAGTGCCTCAAAGAAAGGCATGGAAATCTGCTAAGCAAGAAAACCTGCTTCCCAGAAACGCCTTTCAGGTGACATGGGTTTGTAGAACTATGTTCTGTTAGTCATATATTGCTGTATTATACCCCTGCCCTCCAAAACTTAATGGATTAAAACAGCAACCATTTGTTTAATTGTGGTTCTGCGATTTGGGCTGGGATAAGCTAGGCAGTTTTCTGCTGGCTTCATTTATGTAGTAGTAGCCATCTGGTCGCTTGATTGGCGGTAGGTAGGGGCTGGTCTAAGGTAGCCTCACTCACATCTGAGGTCTTGGTGTGGGCTATTGCCTATGATCAATGATCTGTGAAATGTCTTGTCTTTCAAAAATTAGATCCAGGCCTCCTTAAAGAGCATGGATATTTGCCAAGTGTTTCCAAGCTTTTCCAAGGAAAAGCTACAAGTCATACTGAGGATTGGACTCTGGATCTCATACAACACCACTTTTTATCACATTCTGTTCATTAAAGCAAGTCATAGGTGAACGTAGTTTCAAGGAGTGGGGAAATAGATTTCACTACTTAATGGCAGGAGTTGCAAAATATTTGTGGTTATATTTAATCTACTACAGTCCACCCTCTGACTACAATTATTTATTTTACTCCCCAAGCAACATATGCTGACCCCTCTCACAAAAGTCTCATGTTTTGGAGTCTTTAGACCTGTCTTACGCCATACTTTCGCCATCTGCCACATGTGCCTGTGGAGCACTTGAAATGAGGCTGGTCCAAACTAAGGTGTCCTGTTATTTAAAATACACACAGGATTTCAGAGACTTAGTAGGAAGAATATAAAGTATCTTTTAAATACTTTTCCATATTGATTATATGTTGAAATGATAATATTTTGGACATATTGGCTTAAATAAAATATATTTTTAAAAATTAACTTCTTTCTAAGTTTGTTTACATTTTAAATGTGGCTACTAGAAAAAATTACATATGTGGCTTGCATTATATTTCTATTACATAGCACAGATTTAGAATAATGGTTGGCAAACTTTTTCTGCAATGGGCCAAATAAATATTTTAAGTTTTTCAGGTGCTATGGTTTAAATATTTGGCCTTTCTAAACCTCATGTTGAAATTTGATTTCCAATGTTGGAGATGGGGCCTAGTAGGATTTGTTTGGATCATGGGGGCAGATCCCTCATGAATGGCTTGGTGTCTCCCTCACTGTAGTGAGTGAGTTCTCACTCTATTAGTTCCCATGGGAGCTGGTTCTTTAAAAAAAGAGCCTGGCACCTCCCCTCCCTCCCTCTCTTGCTTCCTCTCTCTCACCATGTAATGTCTGCACATACTGGCTCCTCCACCCATTCCGCCATTGGTGGAAGCAGCTTGAGGCCCTCATCAGAAGCAGATGTCAGCACCATGATTCTTACACTGCCTGCAGAACCCTGAGCCAAATAAACCTCTTTTCTTTATAAATCACCCAGCCTCAGGTACTTCTTTATGGCAACACAAAAGAGCTAAGACAGTGGGCTACATAATTTCCGTTCCAACTATTTATTTAACTCTCATTATAGCACAAAGCAGTCCATAGATAACACAGATAACACAAAAAAATGAGTATGGCTGTGTTCCAATAAAACTTTATTTACAAAAAAAAAAAAATCCAGGTGGCAAACTGTATTTGGCATGGTATTTTGTTTTACCAAGTTTAGATTATCAACGCTTAATATAATCATTGATATGGTTGGATTTCAGTGTATCATTTTTGGAGGGAGGTATTTGTTATTTCTGAAGTTTTTTTGTTTCTTTTCTCCCTTATATGCCTTCTATTGTATATTTGATAGCCTTTTTTAGTATTCCATTTTAATTTATCTATTGGCCTTTTGCTTATATCTCTATTTTTTTAGTGGTTATTATGAGGGTAACAGTATACACACTTAAATTTTTATAAATATCTAGAGCCAAGTATACTTAACTTAGATCTTTTTTTTTTTTTATTTCAGGCTATTATGAGGGTACAAACATTAAGGTTATGCTTTATGTACTTTATGTCTTTGCCTCACCCAAGCAAGGGTCAGAGGCATGCCCTTCCCCCCTAAAATGCTCCCCATGTCCTTTAGTTGAAGGTTTACTTCCCTATCCCCCTAATCCCTGGAGAGTATTTATGCCATGTGAGCACCCTAGTGTTCATCAGTTAGTACCAATTCGATGGCGAGTACAAGTCGAGCCCATTCTTCCAATCTTGTGGTACCTCACTTTAGATAATGGGCTTAAGTTTAATCCAGGAAAGTATAAGAGATTCTAGATCACTGTCATTTCTTATGATTGAGTAATATTCCATTGTATACATATACCAAATTTAATAATCCATTCATGAATTGATGGGCACTTGGGTTGTTTCCACATCCTTGCAATAGTGAATTGTGCCCCAAAGCAATCACCACAGCAACAAAAATAGATAAATGGGATCTAATCAAATTAAAAAGCTTCTGCACTGCCAAGGAAACTATCATTAGAGAGAATAGACAGCCCATGGAATGGGAGAAAATATTTGCTCTCTACACATCTGATAAAAGACCGATAACCAGAATCTATCTAGAATTCAAAAAAATCAACAAGACAAAATCAAACAACCCCATCAACAAATGGGCAAAGGAAATGAACAGAAACCTTTCAAAAGAAGACAGAATAATGGCCAGCAAACATATAAAAAAATGCTCAACACCTCTAATCATTAGAGAAATGCAAATCAAAACCACACTGAGATATTATCTTAGATTTTTTGATGTTATCGCCTAGGTCCTTGAGGCTCTAGTTATTTTTTTAAGAGGCTTTTTTTTCTCTCTGTTCTTCATATGAATAATTTTTATTGATATATCTCAAAGTTCGCTGACTTTTTTCTTTGTCAACTTCATTCTGCTTGTGAGACCACCTGTTAAAGTTTTTAATTCAGGTCATGTATTTTTTTGGTCCCTAAATTTTCTCTTTTCCTTTTTATAGTATATATAGTTCCATGGTGATTTTCTTTTTTTCATTCATTTTGTGGTTTTCTTTACTGCGTGAGATATAGTTATTATAGCTGTCTTTACCTTGAGAATGGGTCTTTGTCAAGTAATTTGGATTTTATCTGGAACATTGTGAATACTATGGTGTAGAATCTGGCTTCTGTGATAATCCTTTGGAGGATGTTGTTTTTAATTTTGCAAGAAGTCAAATTTTGAGCTTTGACTCACTTTCTGTGAGTGGTCCTTTACATCTCTGTTCAGTTTTCTAAGCTTTTGCTACCCTGGCTTGGGGCTGCCTTGTGCATGTGTGGTTCAGAACCTAGGACCAGACTCATGTGGGTTCATAGGCAGAAGTAGGAGAAACCCTTATATGGCTCTGCCTCTTTTACTTTCCTGTCTGCTGGGGCTCCTTTTCATGATTCATATGGCAAAAGAGATGGTGAGGCTTCTACCTGAGTGTCTGCATTGTACTACTCTCCAACTGGTGTTCTTCTCAGAGCAAAAATAGAAGAAAAAAGTTAAATTCACCCCTGCATGGATTATTTCTTCAAGTTTTTATTGTCCTCCCCTTTATGTTTCAGAGATCCTCAGGTAGCTTGCCACCACCCAGAGTTTTCAGGTGTGATCAATAGGAAATGGGCTGGTGGAAACATGTATCACCGTCATGGAGCCAATATCAAGTTTATTTTGATTATTGTTTGATTTTTTTCCATTATTTTTAGCAATCTTTATGTATTTTCATGCTGAAGATGTCTTTTGTTAAAAACAAAGTTTGTTATATCTGCTTTGAAAAATTTGTTATTTCACAATAGCAGTAAGTCTGTTTACATTAATGTGTTATTTATATATTCGGATTTAAATCTATCTTCTTATTTTCTATTTTCTACTCATCTCAACTATTCTTGCTTCATCACTGTCTCTCTCCTTGAGTTAATTAATTTTTATTATTTCATTTCTCTCCTAGTTCGGAAGTTATTGGTTCACTTTCTACTTATTTAGCATTACACTTAAAATTATAAGAGCTTTATTAAACTATCAAGTCGCTATTAATTGATACTTTTACCATCCTTCTAGACAATGAAAGTAATTTTTAATGATCATTTTTATTACTTTATAAAGTTTATATACCTTTATCCACGTTTTAATGACTTTTATTTGCTGTGTATTGTTTTATGCATCGTTGATGTTTCATCAGGTATCATTCTTATTGTGACTGAAGAACATTCATTGGAATTTCCTACTGGTAGTAAACTTCATTTTGTTCTTGTTCTAAAACCATCTTTATTTGTTTTATATTTTAAAGTATCCTTTTGCAGAGTATACGATTTAAGATTTAAGATTAACAATTACTTTCCACAGTTCATTAACAATATTATTCTGGCTACTGAGAAGTCAATCGTGAGTCTTTCTATTGCTTCTTTTAAAGCAGTCTGTCTTTATTTCCTCTGACTTGTTATTATTTTCTCCTCAGTTTGGTTTTTGCAGTTTTACTATAAGGCATTTAAGTACAGATTTTTTTCTAAATATTGTGTTTGGCAATTGTTGCTTTTCTTGAATATGTAGATTAAAATCTTTACTATTTTATGTATAATTTCACTTATTATTTAATAAAATATTACTTTTGATGTATTTTCTTACATCTCTTTTCTGAGTCTCCTGCTAGCTCTTCTATATTTTCTATATTTTTGACCATTAATATTGGATAATTTTGGATTGTTTCTTCTGCCTTATTTTCAGTTCACTAATTCTTTCTTCAAATATCACTAATTATACATCTTGACATAATTTCAATTGTTATATTTTTCAATTAATAAGTTTTTATTAATATTTTGTTCTTTCTCATATTGACCATGTTTTGTATTTTCTACTTGCTTACTAAAATTTAATCCTAGCATTACTTTTGTGGGCATTTTAGGTAAAATTATTTTATGGTTTGAGATTGATGATTCCAATAAGTCATAGTTTTTGTTTTGTCTTGCGTTTTGGAGAGGTGGGGTGTGTGTGTGTCTATTTATTTGTCTATTGTGTCTGCTAGTTGACTCTGTGATTATATTACATTAAAATTATTTGGTCTCGAACTCCTGCATCAAAATTATTTGGAAAAAATTTTGATGCCTTTCACATAGTACCATCCTTCATAGAGGATTTTTCCAGACGCGTGTGGGTTCTACTAATTCAGGTCTACTTCAAAGTAATTTTAGGAGTTGAGCTTCCTTGGCCTAACAGGTGATAATATGCTGGGCTGCATGTTCAAGAGGGGGTTGCTTACTTCCACTTTATGCTTTGTGGTGGGTGAATTATCAGTGTTCCCTTTCCTAGCAAGTTCCTGATTTTGAGTTCTATTCCTCTAGTTCCACAAGGCCACCAAAGTCACTGCTCAGCCTTTCAACTCTCCTGCAGAATTGGCCAATGTTCTTATTGTAAGGATGCTTTGAGTGCCTGAACTTACATTTCTCATTTTTTGTCTTCTTCCAGATCTTGGTTCAGCAAGTGCTGGAGTATCATGTAAGTCATTTGATATTTTTGAAAATTTTGTCTATATAGTCCTATGATTAGCATCAATCCATAGATTTACATGTGGCATAATTTTGCTATGCTTTTTCTTCATCTTCAAGTTAAGAATTACACTTATGACTCTAAAATGTATGATAAAATTTAGAGTGTTAGGGAAATACGACCATAGTGACATTAGTGTCCAAGTTCGTAGAATTATTTTAGAGAACTCACAAACATCTTTATCATGCATATGTGTTTGTATGATTTCTTTCTAGGAATTGTTTAAAATGCCAAAAAAAGTAGAATTTATGTAAAATGCTGAGATACCGAGATGTACAGGTTCTTTAGGAAAGCAATGAGCATTTGTAGTAAAATATCATATAACAAAATGAGCATTTAAATTCAGAATTTCAGGCATTCTTATAAAAGTATCAGGCTCTTTATAAAAGTATTATATCAATACATGGTATAGTTTCAGATATTTGAATGAATTATTTTTCTCTTTTTGAATTAAATCCATTTTTTCCATTAAAAATGGGATTAAATATAAGATTTTATCTTATTTTTAAAAAACTTTAATTTAAATTCTATCATAGTAGTGATAGATCAAGTAAATGGAATTTTGAGAGGAGTTTTTACTATCTACTTCTAATGGGCAAAATACCACAAAGCTACCTGGACAAAGCAGAAAACCAGAAAGCTACTTACCATAATAACAAGTGAGGATTAAGATAGGAGCTTGAACCTGCCACTACTTTTGAATATGACACATAGTGAACTCCAAAGGCACTGTCTCTTTTTGTAATGCTTTAGCACGAGATTGTCTTGCATGGAAGTATACTGTGAATGTTACATGATTCCCAAAATAGCATCAGTGGCAGTCCTGGAAAAGTTTCTATTTATACCTCTTAGAAAAAGCTTTTATCAGGAAATGTTTTGCCCTCTTGACTAGCCTTCTTATAACCTTCATGAGAGTATTTTTCTGTAGTGTCACAGAGATGGCCTAGGGCTTACTCATTAAAATAAAACGTACAATAGAATGATTAAATACATATATTGAAATTAGGAAGTACAAAGGGAAAGGTAGAATCACCACCAGCTGCTACAGAACCCCAAGCTGAGAGATCTGTTCATTTAAAACAAATCTTACTCTGCAGTGGACTCATGCAATCTTGTGTTTCTCTTGCTTGGTCTTCATGAGCTCCTTTACCATAGGTCTGATTGTTGGTTCTCTTATGTAAAACTGAAGTCAGCTACTGCGTTCTGAGGATAAGTTTGTGCCAAATAAGTCACATTCTAATTTAACTACAATAAGGAAAAAAATCACTTTTATGACACTTGTTAGGCCTTATTGGATTTAAATAGAATAAAAGCTGTAAGTCAAAATCTACTGGTTCCTGGTAACTATAATTTTACACAAAATGGAAGCAGAACTTATTTAAGATAAGCACTTGCACTGGTACTTGTTTCTGACTTTTTTTTTCCTTTACTAATCTGGGTTTTTCTTTTAGAATGGATGGTTTAGGAATTACAAATCTCATGATTTGGGAATGAGTTGAATGTGTATTTTTTGAAAAATATTAGTAATGAAGCATTTAAAATATATCAAAAGGTAAGGGTGGAAAACAAAAAGAAAATATTCCTGTAGTATAGTATTGTACACTTAATCAGCATGATTAAACACTAAGCAAAGGAAAAGATGCCAAGGGAATAAAGGTTAAATTCTGACCTCGGTTCGCATGGGAAGCGCATGTGGTAGAGGTGTCCAAGGAGGGATATGTGTGCCTTAGGCATGAAAAACAGTTGAGAAGAGGGGGTGAGTAAGAGAAACCTCTTGGGAAGAAGGCTTACATGGTATATGCACCAGTGAAATTTCAGCAGGAAAAAAGTGTATAACCATTCTTAATAATCACATGAAATAAAGGATTGGTGCTCAGGCCATGGTACATTCTTCTAGCTTTAGAGACAGTGGATCAGCATGGCACTTGTCTTTTCTTTGTCCTTCTGCCTTAATGGTCTGATTGGGATCGTAACCATAATATTCAACATATGTTAAAAGCCTTCCATGTTCCAGGCATGCTTTAATGTGTCAACTCTTTAAATCTTTACTACAAATCTGCAAAGACAAAACTATTTTAGAGATGAGGAGCTTATGAGAGGTCAGCTTCTCTGCCCAAGGTGACATGGCTATCAGTGGTGTCCCAGCTCCAGTGTCTGTTTCTTCACCACTGACATCAGACTCCCTGCCACAGTGACCACAAGATCATGTGGGCAGCTCTTGTCCCATCTTTTAGAATTGCTTAGAATCCTTAAGACACTTAGGATTCAGAGCCCCTTTAGCCTTAGTGAGAAAAATCTCACTTGCCTTTACATTTTCTGATTTTTAAAACACTAAAGACTCACTTTGTATCTATTTTAAAGAATGTTATAGTTGTCTATAACATGTCTTATATACTGCTATGTTTCTGGTGCTTTTCAATACATCCTGTCATTTAATCCTTGAAGGAATGTGAGGTTAGTATTATCACTTCCATGTTAATAAGTGACAGTGCAGAGCTGAGACTTAAACCCAGTTCTTTCTGATTTCAAAGGTGTTCTTTTGCTAATTATTACATGAAAGTTAAAGTGATACTAAATATAAATGATGAGATGTTTATAATATTGAATACCTCTGGAGAAAGCTATCCAGACAAAGCCATATCCACAGGTAGAATCTGACCACTAGGCGGTCTGAAGAGATTCCTGTGCTGGCAGCCAAGTGGACCATCTATTTAGAGATGAAAACACTATCATGGAATTCCTGTAGGAATACTCTTCCCACACCTTCCTTTATCCTAAGAAAAGAACAATAGGGTAGACCAGTCTACAGCTAAAATTCAGAGATAAATATCTTCTGCCCTCTGGTGTAGAGTGCATTTCTGATACCGCTATTCTCTCAGCGAAGAACTACTTACAGGAGACACTAATGGTGGTCTTGATTATGCTCAGAAATGTACAATACCACAGACACACACACACACACACACACACACACACACACACACACAAACACACACACAGAGGGAAGCACTAAGGGAGCAAGAAAAGAAAAACTGAGGCAATTTTTAGAAGGTGATTGTTTGCAAACATAGCAGAATCAATACAGTTGTCCTCTAAACATACAGTTCCTTAAAAAGCTGTTGGACAAAATGAGGAATGAATGACTGTGATGAAAGACAGTTGTGCAAGTTGTATCAAGTTGATTTGGAAACAGCAGCTCAACTGTTATGCAAATGGATCACAAAGAAAAGGTAAAAATGGAGTTGCTAGAGCCCTTAACAAAAAATTGATTATGAGGCAAAACTGTTAGCCTCTTAGTATAATATTTGTTGCCAAGATCATAGTTAAATACTTTCTGGTTGGGCAGCTGCCCAACTCCATCAACAAATCCCAAACATTGTATCAGGACAACAAGCCAAGTTATGATAAAGACACTGTGGTTTTATGCCTTCTCAGCAGATAACGAAGTGCAAATGCAATAGGGAGACTTTAGAACCAACCGTATTTTGTCTTTTCAAAATATATGCTACCATTAGAAGAAAAAGACTATAGCAGTTATGAAGCCGGACTATCTGCCTTGTGAAGTTCTCTCAAGACTCCTAGATCTGGCATATGGAGGGCATTTTAATGTTTGTCAAAATATTATTAACTTGTTAAAATGTTTTAGAATTGTATGACTACTTGTGACCAAATTAATGTTGCTCTACGCTTCCCATTAACCATAACTAATGAAATCAAAACCAGCCAGAGGGTCTAATTTTAACCTATTCTATGCCACTTTGATTAAGACAGAGCCAGGGACTTGGAAAAATTTGAAAAATAGTATTTATTTTAAAGTCACAAGAAACAAAGTCTTTGAAATCAAACAAAATATACAAAGTTTGGTTCAATGTAATATTTGGAATGAAACATGGAATATTTTCAACTCAGGAATATTATTAATCAATAGAATGATGACCTTTTGGGAACTGCTATATTAGAATGATTTTTTACATTCCAACTTACCTTTCATTCAACAAGTGTACTGATTAGCTACCATATGGCAGTAATTGTGCTGAGCTTATTCAAGGATGAGTAAGATCTGACATCTTTCTTTCAGGAACTCAAATTCCACTGGGACAGATAAAAACAAGTAACTTGGACACAGGGTCTTCTGATGGAGCATGGAGGAAGTGCATTCAGCCCAGACTGGGTATCAGGGAATGAAGATACTTGAACATGTTTTGAAGAATGCTAGGCTGGCAATGAAGGAGAAAAGGATAATCAAGTGCATGGGAGGGTTGAGAAAATGCACAAAGTTTGAAAGAGCCTAGTGTGTTCAGGGGACCTTAAGTAGTTTGGTATTTCTTTATTGGAAAGTACAAAAGCAGAAAAAGACAAAAAAAAATTATGACTGGACAGAGATATAAAGAATAGGTCATAGAGGGCATGGTTGCCATGCAAAGAAGTTTAAATTTTATTTTTTCAAAGTCATGAAAAACAAAGTCTTTAAATAGTGTAATCAACACTGGTAGGTTTATGATTTAGATTGGAGAGTCACTCTGGTTGCAGTGTGACAGTGTATTTGAAAGGATAAGACTGGAGACTCTGAATGAACAAGAAACAGAACAAGTCAGCACTTTCTTCAGGAGTCTAAATAGGCTAATACGATACAGAACTTCATACCAGGTGGCGCATCTTAAGACAGAGGGTAGCATTCCATCTTTTTCACGTCTGAGGCCTGGACACCAGATAAGTATCACTTTTAACTTCTTGACTTATTCATAAACCTTATCTACTTTTACATTAAGTGACATATAAATGTCCAAAAATAAGGTACCAGAAGCTCACTGGTCTGCTGCTGTAGATGCCAGCCCTACCAAGCTGTTGTCTGCTCCACACTCATGCACATATCTGTGCCTCTCCTCACGCTGTTTTCTCCACCTGGAGTGTCCTTCCTCCCTTTTCTACCTGGAATACTCCACTACTTTCAAGTCTAACCTCTGGTGACACTTCCTCCATGAAGCTTTCTTTTCTCCTCCTTGATCATTCTCTTCTTTCTGCTCCATGATTGTCTGTAAATTCTTCCATCGAAATAGTACCTCTTGCTGATTCCTTACTAAGGGTCAGGCACAATGTGAAATACTTTTACAGACATGTAATCATGCAATAACCCTACAGTAACCCTACAATTTATCCCAGACAACAGATGGAGAAACTGAGAATCTCATAGATGTGATGCAATTTCGCTGAAAGTCTGGTGGTTAGAAAATTAAGATCAGGGTTTGAATCCAGGTATGTCACACTCCAACATGCATGTGGTTTTACTAATGCAAAATTGTTCTATTTCTTTCCCATCTTTTATACTGTGAGTAACTGGGAACCAAAATGTCATCTATGTATCCCTACAATGTCTGGAAAGTAAATAAAAGGTGTTCAAAAACTATTTTTTGAATGGATGAATGTTTATAGCAATGCCACTATTCTAGGTAGGTACTACAGTAGCTAGAATGCCACATAACTGAGATGAGACAACATAGTGTCAAATCAGATGTTTTATGAATACACTGAGGCACACATGACAAAATCAGATTCAATTATAGAATCTCAAGAAAAAAGAAAACAGTTGCCTGGGATAGAGTGCAGTGGCCTGATCATAGCTTACTGCAATCTTGAACTCCTGACCTCAAGTGATCCTCCTGCCTCAGCCTCCTAAGTAGCTGGGACTATAGGTGTGTGCCACCACACCCAGATGATTTTTCTATTTTTTGGTAGCGATGTGGTCTCACTATGTTGCCTAGGCTGGTCTTGAACTTCAGGCCACAAGTGATCCTCCTGCCTTGATCTCCCAAAGTGCTGGGATTACAGACATGAATCACCGTGCCCAGTCTCAATATATTATGTTAACATTTAAATGCCTACTATATGACAGTTGCAACTATGATTAAAAATCTCCTATATGACAAATACAAACAAAATTCTGCTTACTAAATGACAATATGTATTAATACTATATGGACAATTACATAGAATGATTGTGCCTACTATATGAGTTATATATATGACCATTAAAAAGATAAATGTGATAGATTTCTTGCCATTGAAGAAATTAAAGCTTAGTAAAAGATGTCAAACATATAGAGAATCTAAATTTGACTAGGGTTGCGTCATGTACCATTCCTGAACCTGTATAGAGTAAAGGCAGGAGATTATCCTGATTTAAACCAATCATTTGGGGTGGAATTGATGTTGGGGTGTCAATCACAATGTCTCCATGGGAGAAACTTACAGAAGACTTCAAAGAGGAAACACCATTCGACCTGATGAGATTGGGAGAAGTAAAGAACATTCAGATAATTTGCATACCTGAATAAAGTTGCAGAAACATGAAAACTCTTGACATGTTCATGGAAGAACATGGTTTGATACGAATGGAGAGTAGGGTGTAGGGTATATTATGGCAGGAAAGGGATAGAGGGAGATAGTTAGGGCTTGGATCATAGAGAATAATATATGATATGCTAATGAAATTGTACTTCATCTTGTAAGGTGTTGCTCAAGAATTTTATGGTGGCATGTGTGTATGCATGTACAGGAAGTTAGTTTTATCTTTTAGAAAATTTGTCTATGATAACGAAGATTGATGATGAAGGAGAAAAGGAGAACTTCAGTTTGGGAGGTCTCAGAGGGCATCTTAGTTCAGGCTGCTATGACAGTTCCAGAGATTGGAAGTCCAAGATCAGGGTGCCAGCATGGTTGGGTTCTGGTGAGGGCCCTCCTTGCGGTTGCAGACTGCCCTCCTCTCATTGTGTCCTCACGTGGTGGAAAGAGGGTGAGAGAGCTGGAGTCTCATATGTGTGAGCACTTAGTCCCACTCGTGAGGGCTCCATCTCATGACCTCATTACTTGCCACAGCCCCCACCTCCAGATACCATAATGGGGACTAAATTTCAACATATGAGTTTTAAGGGGAATAAACGTTCATTCCAGTGGAAATGTCTTTTGGTTTTCTGACTTGAGTGACTTTAATAGATTAGGTAGAAAATATGGGAAAAGGAGCAGGTTATGGGTGGAGTTGGAGGACGATGTGCTAATACGATTCTGCCTAGTGTGAACTGCGCAAGCTTTTTAGTTACACGTACTGAATCCATTTCCAGGTTGTTATTGACTCTGTGACCTTGGGCAAGTTGTTGAAGAAATCAAGTCAAATTGAGAGAGGTATCAGTTAAGCTTTTTAAGGAATAGATAAAGTAATCAAGTTACCTAATAAAACATTGAATAATTGGGGAAGAATTGAGGTTAATAAGATTCTTTTATTGAGCCTTTAGCACTAGTTAGTATATGTCCACAATCTAATTTTACAAGCTATCTCTGTAGACTAATATTTAGAGAAATTCAATTCCACAGTGTAAATCTTAGAAAACCTTAATTAATTAGCTATTTGGCACATTATGAAGTCACTAGTCTATATTAATATTAGTAGATTGGTAATATAAACATGTCTAAATAAATCTCTAGAAGAATAGTAAGCAGATGGATGAATTATGATTTAAAAAGATATTTTAGTTGTAAGGCAAAATACAACTATAAGTATGATCATTGCCTTCAAGTGAAGACAAGACAGATGAACAAAAACAGATATCTGCACAGAATAATGCAAAGAGACCAGAAAATTACATTCTTAAAAAAATTTCCCCTTTCTAGGAAACTATAATAGAAAAGATAAAAAGAAATAAGACCATCTTTTAAAAAATATAAAGAACAAGTCATTGTAAAGTCAACATTTAAAATAGCAAAAATGTCGGAATTTGTCCTGAAAGCTTATTTGAATCAGGCAAGAGGTGGTAGTGGAGTTCTCATTAAGTACTTGGTAGCCAGATAAAGAGAGCTTTACAGGAGAGTAGATTCATTTTAATTGGAACAAGCCCCTGAGGAAAAAGAAGTACGTCACTGGAGTTGTTCTCTAGACTAACAGTGGCTTTGAGGCTAGACTGCTCAGTGAAGCAATCATTTTCTTATTTCATTAATTCTTCTTAAAAATAAACTTCCTCTGTATTCTCTGGAAACAAAAACTATGTTTTTAAGGGGAGGTGAATGTGTATATTATGAATTAGTTTGTCTGGGAGTCTGGAAAATATTACTGAATGTCGTGAACATTTATCCATTTCAGCAACAAGAAAAAAGCTCACAAGATCAGCAGCGAATGAAACAGAAGTCCCCTAGGAGAGAGATTTGATTTCAGCCCCTATTTAGGATGGAATATTACAAATGGAATAAGTCCAGCGTATAGTAGGTCTTCACATATACATTCAATAAATGCAAGATTTGGGGAAATATTAAGTAAAGTGCAATATTAATTAAGCTATACGTGTGGCACTTAGCTATTATTTATTCAGTCTGTTCCTTGGCTGTCCTCCCATTTATAGAGTCATGATTTTTATCTGAACATTAGTCATTGGTTGATCTCATGTTTCAGAACTTGTAGCATATTGATATGATATGTTAGAAAGACACCTTGCATTTATAATCATGCATTTATGTCAGAAATCTATGATTGGCTTATGGAATAATGAAAATATTTGTAATTTTCCTTTTGTTTTGATATATAAATCCTTTTTCCTTGCTTCAAATAATAAAGGCTATAAATCTGGTATGATATGTGTATGCATAAGTGGAGTGTGTGTGTGTGTGTGTGTCTTCTAGGTTGAACAAGTTACTCATGTAACTATGTTTAGAAATTTTGGAGGCTTTTAAAGAAGGAGTATTCTAAACAATCGTTTTCTATTAACAGTAGGGTAAATAATTTTCTAGGGGACAAAATGAGGTTTTGGCCTGTGCCATAGTAGTAGATAAATTATGTTTTGTCTAGTAGTCGATTTCTTTTTATTTTCTTTTTTTTTATTTCAGCATATTACAGGGTACAAATGTTTAGGTTACATATATTGCCTTTGCCCCACCTGAGTCGGAGCTTCAAGCATGTCCATCCCCCAGATGGTGTGATTTCTTTTTAATCAATTGTCTCTTCCTCTGGTGTTAGGGCTTTTAAATATTATCATCCACACACTGAATATTCTCAATATTCAAAATAAAATTTAATGAGATAATGTGTAAGTTTCTGGTTAGTAAGTTATATAGCAGTCATTCTCATTGTCTGTGACAGAACAGTTTCACTCCCCATGATTCGTCTCTTCCCATTTCACCCATTCATTCGAGTTTATATTACTTTTAGGCTGCATTCTCCTTTCCTGCCAGGAAAAATAAAGCCAAACAGTGACTAATTTCATTTTTAATGTGATTCTTACAGCAGAAAGCATGAGAGACATTTGAATGAGGAGGGGAAAAAAAGCAACCTTGATTTGACAGTTGTTTGACAAAACAAGAAAGTGAATTTGAAAGTGCCCGGGGCTGTGAAATCAGTAGTCATATATTTTTGTTCTCAGCTTCTCAAAATCTTATTTCTCAGAGCTGGGAATTGAAGAAAAACTTACCAAGGCAAGTGTTAAGTTGCCTTGTTCTCTAGTAAAGTTGATCTCATGAAAACTGTGGATACATGAATTTAAATTGCAGAGTGTCCTGAATACTTGGATTCTTTCCATTGAGATGCTTTCCAACCCTGAAATCCTGTGACTCCATGGTGGAGCCCCTTGAATTGGATCTAAGGAGATACCTTTATGCCTTGTATATACTATATTAAGTTAATAGTAAGTAGTTGTTTGACAAGGTGACATGTTTGACCAAGACATTTTCTGGATCTATATTTGAACAATCAAGATTATGCTGGGATTCTTATTATATCTGTTTTGGAATCAAATTAAACAGTAATGTGACTGTAGACATATACATTTGTAGATTTAGACTATAGATCTCTTAAATTACAACCTAGGGAAGACAAACAACTTAGCTTACTAGCTCGGAAAATTGTGGCTATTGACACTGAGGGTTGAAAGAGTCATGGTGGAAAAGAAATCTCACCCATCCCCCAACCTCCACCACCACTGACATCCAAACAATAACCTAGACCTACCAATACTTCCTGAAGATCCCATAAACCTGGTTTTCTTTTTATCTCCATCTCTGCAATCACTGTCCTTGTTCAATCTCTTATCACCTCTCCCCTGGACTCTGCACAGTCAATATAAATTCTCATTTCCTTGTCTTTGCTTACGTGACTTTCTTTGCCTAGAACATTTTCTTCTTCCAAATGACCTTATCCTGTGTCTGATTAATCCTTATGTCTCAATTCAGAAGAGTGTCAGCTCTCAATATATTGCAGTCTACCCTGCTTGGGAAGAGGTAGTTTATCTAAGTTATCTTTGCATTATCTGAACATAACAAAGTATCTGCTCCATAATAGTTACTCAATAAAATATTTCTCCAGGGCCTGAAGTTTGCTATGAATCTTCATTCCACAGTATCACTAGAGTTGGCTGTGCTTCCACATGGACTTCTTACCTAGGTTCCATTAGTGTTCACGTCTACACTGCATCTAGCCATACCATCTCTCTACTTTCCTTACCTTCCTATAATTCTCAGGGAATGTTCAGGATGATGTTAAAATTCTGATTTATCCCTTATAACATCATGGGATCTGGCCTTTGCTTGTTTTGCTTTCCAGCCTCAACATTCCTCACTCTTTTGCATGCATTGTTGACTCAGATTTATAGAACTTCTTGTGTTTTCTCATAGTTATTAATAACATGTGTTTCAAGCTTTTATGACTGCACATATACTTTCTCTTTTGCCTAAAATACCTTCCTCCCAATGCCTCCTTCCTTATTCTAAATGCTGTCCCTCTCTTACAGCATTAACTCTCCTGGGAAAGACTTCCTGGAACAACTCCTGCCCGTATCACGTCCCCATATGTGAGCCATGGCTCTCTCGTGTGCTCTCACTGCACCCTGTGCTTTTTCTGTGATGTACCTATTACACTTCACTATCTTTGTGCGTGTTTCTATTTCCTCTGTGTAAGTACAAGCTCCTTGAGGAGGGAACTATGTTGGCTTGAACCTGTGTTTTCAGTACTCAGTATACGATTTAGCATATAGTATGAGCTCAATTGTAAAGAAAAGAAGGAGAAAGGAGAAAAAAAGTAACAGGAGAAGAAGAGAGAAGAAAGGGCAGTAGGCATGTACTAATTTCCAGTGATTTTAAATCATCCTAAATAGTAACTTTTTTATACACAAGGGTCTCAGTAGCTGACTGCTGATGGCTGTCCTCTCTTTCTGCAATACTTTACAAAATAAAAATTAGTTTTACAAACAGAATTTATCTGGCTCTCACGAATGAGTAGGATTTTCTGATATTTCTATTTTTAAAGCTGAAGGAAGAGAAATTCATAGAAGTTCATCAAGCCAGGAGGTAAGAAAACCAGGATGTGAATCAGACTGGTCTGCACGAATCCAGATTTTCTGATACCATACCCAGGACTGGCTCCATAGTTTGTGGGGCCTAATGAAAAATGAATGGGTTGCTTTGTTTAAAATTATTAAGAATTTCAAGATAGCAATAGCAGAGTATTAACTGAACAAGTTCAGAACCCGTCTAAGTGTGGGGTTCTGTGCAACGGCAGAGGTCATATGCCCATGGCATGTCTTTCCATAGTGCTAAGGTGCTCTTTTTTTGAATACTAAGAATGCGGTTGGCAGTACATTTACCAAAATCAAACTCTGTCTTGGTGGACTAGGCAATGTCTGTCTTGTTGGACCAAGGAGAGAAAGTATTAATGTTGAACACCAAGCTCAATGTAGGAGGGATGTGTTTTGGATATTATCTCATGAATGCTCACAACAACCCTGCACATCTACAATCGCTTCTGTCTGAGCTGCCTTTTTCCCAGCATCTCCCTGACCCAGTTGAGACCTGTGTCTCTCTTAAAGCATCAACTCCTCTGGGAAAGTCTTCCTTAAGCCCATTCCTCTGCCTGGTCTGAATCATTGCCCCCCTATGTACTATACCCTCTAGTGGGTCACCCATGTTTGTTTTTATTTCTTACTTCACATAAGAGCAAGTTGAGGCTAGGAGGATCATGGAGCTATGTAGCTGGGAAATAAATATTGTTGGGACAATGTAGGTTTTCAGCTTCTTTCACTGCTAATCCAGCCTTCCTTTATGCTGCTTTAACCCGTTTGAGGTCACTTGTCCACTCAGAGTGCTCAGCACGGGCCACCCTTGCCACCTCACCTTTCTTTTATACCCCCAGAAGAAACATACTGAGGGGTGAGGGTACTATCCGGTTCTGCAGGTATAAAGTCACACACTTGCACACATATGGGTATGACCCAGACTGTGTGATCTGGTCAAGGCGCAGGACCTAGTGCACGCCAGGATAAGCATTCAATTTTCTCTCTCCAGAGCTGGGAGCAAAAAGATGAGCCGGGAACACTCATTTATCTAAGAATAATACTTACCACGCTGTCACTTGAATCTGAAAAGGGAGGCCAAAGTTCCACACTTTGCAGGAAACTAGAAGACAATGTTAGCGTTCCTTGTAAGACTTGATTTGCTAAAATGCTAAATGCTCTTAGTGTCATGTTGGAACTGCTCCACTGGCAGAGCAGACATTTTACTGTGATACAATGTAATTTTTAAAACAGTTTGAATTGACAATTTAAATTTTAAAAATACATTTTAGGATATAATGTATATGCCTCTACCTTTAAATCCCAGGATTAACACAGAGAGCATCAGGGGAGAGATTAACACTCCGCATGGAACAGAAGACATGTGGAAGGCAAAACAGCTTCTCAAGATGTGTGAAGTGCAGGGACATGATCAAGATGAACATTTTTCATGGTTTAATTGGTTTAATTAATCGAAAAGGAGGTAATTGATTTTTGGAAGGTGTTTAAAAAGTGTGGTTAGGGATTGAAACTTTCTAAAATGAATTCATAAATCCCCGATAATCCCCAAACAGAATAAGGAAGTATTGGTTTAAGGGAGCCTCCTATTAATCATATGAGGCCATATGAGGTTAAATCAATGAGACTGTTATTTTTAACCAGATGTTAATTCTCCATAAACAGTAGTGTGGTTGACAGTGATGCAGAGCTTAATGTGGAATTAATTTTAAAACTAAAAAAACACTACTTATGTGTAGACACTCTTCCAATATATTGGAAGGAAACTAAGAAAAAATGAAGGAGATCCTCCATGGGCACATCCCAGGGAATCTCACTAATGGCTAAATAATAATAGCCTTTCTTTACGGATTTCTCAGCACTGCTCGCCATCGTGGCTAGGGGAGGAGCATTTGCTATAAGAAAAAGCATGTGGCTGAGACTGATACATCTAATAAAGGACTGATTCACTGTGTCTGCCGAGGTCTCTTGGAAGGGCTTTGGATCTAAATAATACCATTTTCTAACATTGCCCGAATGGGTATTCTTTCAGAAGCATAGAAATATTATCTCCTGTCCTTCAATTCAATCACTCAGCTTTTTCTTCTATATTGTTATAATGGAGGTAATGCTTTGAAAAATTTAAATATGCATTCTTCTTTAGTTTTCCAAGTATATGACATTTATTCTAGTTGGCCCAAGAACTCATCAAACCTGGAGAAGATTAAGATATGTTATTGCAAATAGGATGATATAATAGCTTCTGACATGGAAAATAAGATTTTTAAAATTCCTTAAGTTTCTTTTCAGTGTACCAAGAACACTGGTGGATGAAGAGAGAGGGAAGAGGTTAGTAGTTCAGCCAAAAATGTGTGTTCTTATTCTTCCTTCCTTGGGCTGGTGCTCAAAGACATAAAAGAAAGTAAAAAAAAAAAAAAAAGAGGGTAAATGAAGCCAGAATTGGACTGTTGTGTCCACTTCTGATTTGAAACTCTGGGCCTTCCTTGTAAGGTACTCTTAGATGACCTTATGAGGTAAAGGTTCTCATTCGTATTTTAAAAGCTGAGGCAAACAAAGATCATGCAGATGGCACAGAACATAGATTTGAATCTAGAACAATTTGATTAAACACCCTTAACCGCAATATCATTGCCTCTCTGTATTGCATTGGGCACATAGAGGTGCTAAAATTTTTTAAAAAGTTAATTAAAGTTATGAAAAAAATAAAAGTCAGTAAAAGTTTAATACTTTTACATTTATAGAATAAATCAATTTCTGATCATTATTTTTAGTTGTGATATCAGGGTAAGGCACTTGCTCTGATGGCTTAGCAACATATTAAAGTCTGCTAAAATTTCGGGTAGAAATGAAGATTTAAAATGTAGCTTGAACTTCTATGTGTCTTGCTAATAGAAAAAGTTTGAGCTGTGCTTTTGCTCAGTTGCATCCAATCTTGAAGCATTATTTTTCCTCATTGAATATCTTGGACAGCTTTGTAATTATCAGTGATCATAAATGATAATATAATTTCTAGTCTTGATTTATCAAGTACCATAAACTTTTACAATAGATTTGTGATTTCCTCAAAGTTTCAGAAAGTAAATTAATTGCCACAATAAAAATGATCTTTGAAGTTCTTTTAAGTAGGGTACTTTGTTTATATTCCAACCATTTCCTTAGAGATGGTGTAAATATTTCAAAATTGTTTTGGGAGCCAAACATATTATATAAAGGTATATTTTGAGCCTTTTTGTCATCAAATTCCATCATCCAACACAATATAAACTGTTTCATCTAGATACTAGTTTTACTTTTAGGTACTTGGCTCTTTATTTATGTGTTTTAAAGGATTATTATTTCACAGTAGTTTATTTGAACTAAATCAGACATTTCTGACATCAACTTTTACAACTTGATGGTTTGGTTCTCTTGTATTTATTTTTTGTAGACTTGCTGTCTCTAGTCGAAGGCTTGCTTTTGCTTGTAAACCTATAGTGTTACCAATTAAATGATGTAGCAGTTCAAGTAATGTTAACCACTCTGGATTAAAATGCTCTCAGGCAATTAAGTCACAGTTGTAAGTTATTGGAATTTGGAAAAATAATCAAAGTCATATGATAGTTGCATGACACGTGATGGATCTTATTCTTAATGTATGAGATCTTGGTTAGAAAACGAAGGTGAACCTTCTATACAATTTCATGCATAAGATAGAATCAAGCAGAGGGAGGGAAAAAAAGAACAGAGAATATGTGAATCCTGCTTTCCCAGAGAAGCAAGGAGAGGCATAATTTAACTCTGAGAAAAGTAAGAAAACTGCAACAATTGCATTAATTCATTTACACAAATTGTGAAATGCAAATGTGGTTTTCTTTTTAGTGTTATTATATGAAATAAACTTTTTAAAAAACATCTTGTTTGATAAAAACAAAGTAAAAGTCATGGACAACTTGATATGACAATCAACTATTCCAGTGTTACCCTCTCCCTGCCTAGCTGGTGCTGGCAAACTACACCAATGTGTTTGTCTATGTCTCACCTTCCTAGGTTGCTTCTCTCCGTACAGATACTTTTATTATCACCAATCATGTGCTATTTTGGCCATGATTGATTTTGTTTCTTTGTAGGTCTCTGTGATTATGTGAAAATGATGTCAAAACAAACGTTCGTGTTTTTATTTTTCAGAAAAATCTCCAAGAGTTGGAGTGGTGAATCATGCTGTTGCCACTAATAGTCATGTGACATAGCTGAAAATTTCATCAACTTCAATAAATAATCGAGATGGTAAGAGTTTTACAGGATCTAGCACAGACTGTTAAATTTGTGAAAATGAGTTCTGGACTGTGTCTGTTAGGATTAGGTTTGTCTGCCACCGACAGAATTCTCCAAATAACAATGTCTTAAACAACATGGAAGTTTTCTCTTTCAGGCAAACAGAATCTAGTGTCACCTGTCCAGAGTTGACATGATGGCCCCGTGATCATCAGCGCCCCAAATAATTTCTTTCTTCCTGTGGGGCCATAGTCACCATGTGGCTTCCACTTCATTGTCTGATGTGGCTGATTAAATTCCAGTGTCTTATTGACATTCTAGCCAGCAGAAGAGAAAAAGGACCCCACAAAAGCAAATTTCAATTATAAGGAAGTTGGGGAAAATGTATGCTGGGGGAAAATTTGCAATCTCTGCCACAAAAATAATCAACCTAAATTGTCTCAAAGTACCAAATTTTAAAGTACAATACCTAAGTTTTTGAAAATATTTGTATTCCTATTTTCCATGGTAAAACTATAGCACATCCTGTTATTTGTACTAATTATTTTACCAAATAATTTAGATATAAGAAAAGACATGTATAACACAATGTGTTTCTAACTGGAAAGAAAGCCCTGGAAACATTGAGAAAACAAGAAAGATGTGAAATATATTTTAAATTATTGTGATTTTAAAATATATTTTGTGGATAAACTGTGCTCACAAAAAATTGAAACTGTACTCAAAAGAGGTTGAAGAAAGTAGAGTGCAGCTAATTTTTATAGTTAGAAGGCTGCAATTCTTAAAAAAAATAGTTCACTATTGAAGAGGGCATGACAGCTCTATGAAGGCAGGAATTTCTATTTATTTTGTCCACTGTTACATTTTTGTCACCTAGAGCAGGGATTATATTCTTGTCAAAAGAGTAGGGGTTAAATAAACATGAAAGACAAAGGAGAAATTAAATTAAATTAAAATGAAAGACAAAGGAGAAACATTTCCACATGAGTTTCGAGTACATTTCTACAAAAGAGAACACATTTTATACTAAATAGGAAAATCCAAAAATTTAGTGAACATAGTAAATGAGATCAGTTTTTCTTTAGCTTATCTGATAATATGAAAAAGCTGTAGGGAAAGAACAACTTAAACATATATGAAACCCACGGAATATGTCAAAATGTACCCTAATTTAAAAGAAGCTTCTAAAGTTTATAAAACCAGGAAAAATGACTGGGACTAAGTAAAAACTTATTTGTAGCAAGTCACAATAAAATGTGTCCTGGCCTCCAACAGAATCATGAAGTTGTGGGAATTTTAATGAAGTACTTTTTGAATTAAAAGGGAGAACCATAGAGCTTTCCTTATCATTATGCACATCTTTTGCATTTATGAGTGATAATGTTTTATGAATAAATAAAAAAAGTTGTGAAAAGCTCTCAATACTGTAAGTCTTTATGTGATATCACTATAAATATGCAAAAAGATGAACACTTCCTCAAAACGTGTAAGCAGAACAAAGGCATTAGAAGTAAGCTATGAAAGTTGTGAAGCATGGGTTGATGTGTACTTCATCTTACAGTATTGGTGGAATTGAGACACATCTGGAGATTACAGGGTCTTAGAATTTGAAGATAACTGGTGAATTGTTTGGCTTACAGAGATTCTAAATTTGAAATTATAATTTCTTTAAAGTGTTTTTTTTTTAAAAAAATCTTGTGCTGTTATTAGAATTTTTTCTCATGAACAAAAAATAAATACATTACAGACCCTTTTTCTTTGCCTTCAACAGAAAACCATTATTTCATTTTTTGTTAAAGACAGATGATAAATGTTTTAAAAGTATTTGGGAAGGAGAGAAAATATTATATATATCACAAAACTAATCTCTAAAGCTTTCTAAGTACACATGCCCTTTCTTCAGAAGAGGCAAAATATATTCATAATTAATTTTTCTAATTTCATGGAATGAACTCATATAAAGCAACACTAGGATGTTCACTGAGAGCAAGGTTTTGTCTGTTTTGTTCACTCTACTCCTTCTCCAAGAACAGGTCCTGGCACATAGTAGATGCTCAATAAATATTTGGTGTATGAGTGATTGAATAAATCAACAAATGAATGAACAGCTAATCATATGCATATGTAATCCCAGAACTCCAATTTTACTGAAATTCTGAAAACTCTGACTTCATGTTTGAATGTATCAACATGACCAATTTTGGCATTTGGTGTATTTAATGTGGTATTCATAATAAGCCTTAGAGCTGGCACTTAATATTTTGAGTTGGCCAGTTGTTACAGCAAGAGCAAATGACTCATTTCCATTCCACTTTACCCTTAAGAATACTTAAAAAATACCACGGAGAAAAATAAAATTAGTGTCCATTGATAAATGCAAAATAATTGGTAACTGAACTGATGAACCCAGTAGGGCTTAGTGGCACTGGGAAGAGATTAGCCACACTGGTGGAGAAAAAGTGATGCTTCACTAATCATACCTCTAAAAACTTATTGCTGCAAATTCATACATTCCCATAATTCACATTTCAGATTTTAGCCTCTCACTTCTTTTATATATATATATTACCCTGATTATAATTTGATGTCATTACAGTAACACTGTTGCTGGGAATGACATTAGGGAAATTAACATTATTTTGTTAAAAGCTTCTAGTAGTATCAAAATGAATAATCCATTTGAAAGATATTACTCTGAAATTTCTCATAAAGCTTTTGTTTCACTTTATTTAAAGTCCTTACTTAGGGTAACCACTACCAGTTCCCAGCAATCACAACTATCTCAGACAAACCTGAATTCTAAGCATTAGAGTTCAGTCCAGTAGTCACGCAGTCCCAACCCCAGAGCTGCAGACCAATCTCCTGGCCCATGGCCTGTTAGGGACCAGGCCACAGAGCTCCCCCGAGCCCACCCGCCTCCTTAGAAAAATTGTCTTCCATGAAACTTAGGAAAGGGGGCGGCGCACAGCAGGAGGTGAGTGGCAGGTGAGCTAGGCTAGGGAAGCTTCACCTGTATTTCAGTTTGCAGCTGGTCCCCCGCACTCACATCAGTGCCTAAGCTCCACTTCGTGCCCCATGCCCACGACCCCGTCCGTGAAAAAATTGTCATCCATGAAACGGGTCCCTGGTGCCCAAAAAGGTTGGGGACTGCTGGTTAAGCATCTTGGGGATGAAACTATAATTCTTGTTTTGAATTGGTTGGAGAGTTAAAGTTACAGAATAGGACTGAATGGCAAGTTTCTAGAAAGCAGCATACGAATGTACTTAAAGGAAACCCAATACATGGTACTGTAACTCTCTACTGAAATTGTTCTCCCTAAAGTTAATCAGTGGATGCTGTGCCAATTTTCCTTAGTTCTAACAGTTTATAAAGCCTGTGTTCAGTTTATACTATTGCACCCCCACTCTTCTCTTGCATTTTGGGTTCTTCCTTGTACTCTTCTCCCTGGCTGCTTTTACTTTTGTCCTTCGCTTTGGGATCTTCCAGTAGTCAGTATTTGTCAGTACCTCATGCCTGTATCCGGGAGCTTTTGTAAAGGTATCTCTATCTGTGGATGGCTGTTAAATTGGTTTATCTGTTGGGAAACGAGGTTTAAGATCCCTTATTCTGCCATATTGCCGATGTCATTTCATTAATGTCTTAATTAAGAATATTCTCTCTGGTTTGTATACTCATTATTTTTAATTTTTTTTCTCATATCTCTTCATGTTCATGTATTTTATTTTACAAAACCTATATATTGGACAATTGTGTTTTTTTAATTTTTTAATTTCAGATAGTAATATTTTACAAAATACATTTGTGAGTTTGTCAATGAAATATGTATTCATTTCCTGTGGTTGCTGTTACAAATTACCACAACTTGGGAGCCCAGAAGTCTGAAATTAGTTTCACTGGGCCTATATTAAGGTGTTTGCAGGACTGCACCCCCTCAGAGATTCTAGGGGGGAAATCTGTTCCTTGCTTCTTCTGGCTTCTGTGACTGCCAGCAGTCCTTTGCTTATGGCCACATTACTAGCATCTTCAAATTTCTTTTTCAGCTCAGTGTTCACATTTCTTCCTCCTCCATGTGTATCTGTCTCAAAATTTCTCTAACTCTCTCTTATAAGGACAAATGCGATTCCACTTAGGGCCCACCCTGTTTTGCATATGCATGAGCTTTTCTTGTATATATGCCTAAGAATAAAATTGCTGGTCATGGGAATATGAATGTTCAAATTTTGGAGGTAATATCAAACTGTTTTCCAGAATGCTTTCACTAATATAGCTTTACAACAACAACAACAATGTATAAGAGATCTTGGGAATCCACATTCTTCCCAAAACTTGGTATTGTCAGACTTTTGGAGTTTTGCAAATTTAATGGCTATAAAATTGTATCTCATTATGGTCTTGATTTGCCTTTCACTGACCATTAATATAATATTGACTATATTATTGTCCATATGAATTTTTTCTTCAGTCAAATATTTGTCTTTTATTCAGTTTTTCATATAATTTCTGCTTTTATTATTTATATTTTAGGAGTTTTTAAGATATATTCTTTATACTAATCTCTTGTTATTGCAAATGTTGTAAATGTCTTCTCCTGAATTATGACTCTCCCTCCATTTCACTTTCCTTAAGGTATTTTGGATGAACAGAATTTCTTTTTCTGTATTTTTGTGAATTAAGGAGTTTTTCTCTACTGCAAGGTCTTAAAATATTCATCTATATTTTCTTCTAGGAGTTTAATATTTTTGTTTTTACATTTTCAACCCTTATTCCATTTAAAGTTGATTTTTTTTATTATGGTATGGGGTAGGAGTCAAATTTGTTGTTTTTACATAATGGATAACTTTTTTTAAGCTCCATTTATTAAACAGTCCCTCCTTTTCCCACTTCTGCATATATTAAATTTCTATTCTTGAACAGTCCTGTTTCTGGGCTTCTGGTCAATTTATCTACCACAATTGCCAATCATGATATTAATTATCATAGTTTCATTATAAGCCTTGATTGTTAAAATTCCTTTAGATAACTTTTTAGGTTAAAAATTTCTCATAATATTACATGTGGTATTATCCATTTAAAATATTTTTCTTACAAAATATATATTTCAAAAGGAGTGAAATCATTCTGAAACCAGATATTTATTAAATATTCTAATATGGAAAAAATAAAAATATCTTCTTAGTATTGGTGCCATTGAGATTTTACTTCTGGAGTCAGTGTATTTTAAATTAAAAAATCACAAGTTTCAAATTCCAAGTTAGTATTCGCTAAGGATACTGCTTGCTACCTATTTCTCTAACTAGAAAATGGGCCTGATGTAGTTTATACTTCAAAGTGAGTTTTTGGTAATACAAAATGATAGATCTGATATCTTCTTATTAAGTGATATTTATTTACTTAGCATTTGCATATGTTTGAGATTTTAATCTATTCTACATACTCAAGTTTCAGTACATTAAGACATCTCCTTTTCCTTAGGGGTACATTCAAAGTAGTTTCTGATAAGTTGGTTTGCCTGGAGAAGATTCTCATGGAGAGAGGAAAATTATGGTAATCTGATGACTGCACTTTTACAGATCCGGTGTCACTCGAGGGGAGGCCATGTGCTTGAGCATGGACAATAGAGTGTGGCTTAAAGTCCTTAGTGTAAACATGCCCTCTAGTCTACCCCATATACTAGGGCAGCTTAAGGAATGCACCAATATTTTTAGGCTAAATCAGCACTAACGCAGAGCTGAAACTAATCGTTTGGAACCTTGAACATCATTAAGTCCACTTTTTTGGGTGATGATTTTTGAGAGGTGAGATGACAACTGGAATTCTGGCATAAAACATCATCCTCTGAATTCATCCCCTGGAATTTTTCCCAGTTCCTCAGTATAAAGTTGAGATAGATATCACAATTACCAGCTGAATACTTAGATCAGCATTTTGACCAATATGGTAAAGGTCATTTAGTAAGAATAGCCAGATGGAAACTCCTGAAACTCTCATCCTGAGCAAAAGAGCACCATTGTAGTTCCCACTGACAAAGTTAATTGCATTCTCTTTGTGCCTGTTTTACTCAATCCAAGTTCAGAATCTCAGACAGAAGCATCTCTTTGGAGAAGCCCAGGTCTTGTGCCAATATCCTCAGTACTGGGAGTAGGAGGCAGATAGAAGAGTGGGTTTTTTGCTCTTTTCAGGTTCTATAGTGGGAAATAGTTCAACAAAATACATAAAATAAAGAATTCTCCAGATACAGGTAAGTCAGATTTTAGGCCCCCAAAGAAATGCAAGTATGATTTGCCCAATATCACAGAGCTAACTGAAAGAGCTGAATTTACTAACTCCAAATCTTTCTGCTCTACAACACTGCCATCCTTATTAACTAAAAGACCAATAATAGAAAATGTGTATGATTAGATAGGTAACAATAATACCTTGGATTGATATTATTTTTTAAAGAACAAACAAATCCTAAAACACTTTAACCCTTGTTTATACTTAAAAACCTTAGTAGTTTAAAGCAAGTTTATTACCTTATTTAACAGATGACTAAACTGAGATAAAGATAAATTAAATGACTTCCCCATGGTCAAACAGAGGTAGATTTAGCATTCTTTGTTTTTCTTAACTCTGTTTCAGCCCATTAGCATCCATTACCTGCTTTCTGAAAAGAAAAGGATATTGCAACAAAGTAACACATCGAAAGTGAATGATAACGTTTTCCTCACAGAAACGCTTTATATGACGTAGGCGTTAGTAACAGGAAAACTGAAATTCAGGAGACATAAAAAATAATGGATTTGGTCAGACTGGATCATGAAAAGATTAGAGCTGAATTCACTTATCATAGCTTTAAATAATGCAAAGTCCAGCTTAGTACAGGTCCCTCTCTTAAATGGAAAGGTACTTTAAAAACTTCTTGGCATATTTCCACTCTAATAATCCAACACCATCTGTGGAAACAAAACTGGTATTATAGGTTTCCACTAACTGGATTATCAGTTCCTTAGCTGACACCTGTTCAGAGCACTTAGGTATTAGGTGACTCAGGGATCTAAAACATATCCATATCTATTGAGTGAGCCTAGATATGAATTTAAATGTCAGGAAACAGTGGCAGTTTTAGAGCAAAAATATTATATTTTTAATTTTAAGCTTCTTGAATTTGAGATTATCAAAGGGAAAAGTCTTTATTTGTGAGGAATAGCATAATTTATGAAATAGTTTCACAATACAACTGCACTGTGAAGCACCGGCTACTGTTAGGACAGTGCAATTATGTTGTCGTATATCACAGGCTATTAAGTCAGGGAAGGTCCTTGGACCTGCTGGATCACACAACTCAGGGACTCTCCACAATACTGGGCATGCCTGGCCTACCTGGCTCAACGTGCTAGCCCCGGATTCAGGACTAGAACTTGAGTGTAATGATGCCTAGCCTTGAATTTTCTTTACCTTATCTTGTGCTATCTATGGCCTCGAGAAGAATCCAAAAATAAAGATAAACATAGAATAAGCATAGACATGAATTTTATTATAATTTGACTTGTAGAAATGCACTGAATTTTGAAAAACAAATTTAGTGATTAAAGAAGGAGCAGCAAAAAAATAAATAGAAGGGGACAAGAGTTGTCAGAAAATGTAGCCCACACTCTAGTAATATGTTAGAATTTAAACAAATCAGAATCACCCAGGCCTCTAAAATACAGGAAAGTGGGTGTTTTCTAAATTTGGATTCTTTTGAATGTATGTACTGGCACACTTTATAGATGGTACGGGACTGAGGAACAACTTTCCATCTCTTGAAAAAGCAACATATTTTATGATAAAACTTAGCCTGAACTGAGAAATAACATAATTCTTCTTGTTTCCTGAGTATTTAGGGAGCAATGGCATGAATGTTTCAGTGAATATGGCTGTAGAGAAATGCATGAAGAAAAATAGAAGCAGGAGGGGGCAGATGTTGCTTTTTTTTTATTCTTTAGGACAAGAGGAAAGAAAAGGGGTAACATTGGGCATCCTAGAAGAAACAAAAAAACAGATGAAAGTTTTTTATAGAAGTTCTCTTTCTGCCCACCTTACTGGGAGTCCTACTGCCTGATATATGGTCTTGTGAGAAAATGTTTGATTAAGAAATGACTTTATACAAGCATTATGAAGCCAGATATATCTATAGGTTCTCCATTTAGGTAGTATATTTGTAATTTGGTAGATTGATGGCAAACATTTTTTGGAGTAGGCATTTCAGTACTACTATGTTTAATAAAAAAAAGTAAGAGAAAGTAGAAATGGTCCTTGGTCCTGGAAAATAATTGTCCTTATTAATCAAATGTTATTCATGGTTTAGCAAATAGAAGAGACACATAGAGGAAAATCTCTTAAAGGAGAAAATGTTTGGAAGTAGATATTTAAGCCATTTTACTCTAATATAGTGCATCCCAATATTTAGTGTTTATAAGAATCACATGAAGTAGCATTAAAAAATATGGATACTTATGTTTCACTAGTAGAAATTCTGATTCAGAGGATCCAGAAGAGCCCAGAAATTTTAATTCTTAACAAGCTTCCGGGAGATCCTGAAGCACATGATCTTGAGAAACACGTGATGATCCATAGATCTACAAAGCACAGTATTCTTGTTCTGCTCAGCAGTAGCTAAGCTCTTAGAAGTATGTACAACCTAGCTCTAAAGCCTAAAGTTTAAGAAGGAGGTGGAGAATCTAAAAGGAATTGCAAGAAGTTGAATGAAAATGGCTGTCCGTGGTGATCTAGCCCCTCTTGTATTACCCTTGATAGAGCTGGAGACCATTTTGTGAAGTGAAGTATCACAAGAATGGAAAAACAAGCACCATATGTATTCACCATCAAACTGGTATTTACTGACTTAACTGACCAACACTTAAGTGTACATATAGTAATAACATTCATCAGGTGTCAGGCAGGTGGGAGGGGGAGAAGAGGATGGGTGTGCACCGCCTGGGGGATGGACACGCTTGAAGCTCTGACTGGGGTGGGGCAAGGGAAATATATGTAACCTAAACATTTGTACCCCCGTAATATGCTGAAATAAAAAAAATTAAAAATTAAAAAAAAAAGAAAAAAAAGAAAATGGCTGTCCGTATGGTGACGGGTGGTAGGAGGATTTTTCTTTGAAAGTAAAAAAAAAAAAAATGAATGACAAAAAAGTAAGGCTTTGCATTCTTTTGTCCTAGTGGGTTGTTTTTCAGATATTGCCTATCTGTTGAAATGTGTCCCTTGATCATATCATTAACACTAATGGTTGGTAGCTGGGGATATCTGTGAGGTGCTTTGTCAATTACCAGTGTTGGAATGTACAGAAATAGATAAAATTCAGCACTTTTGGTAATGTAAACATCCATCCAAAGGGGTAGTATTTTAATATATCATTTAATAGAATACATAAATATGGAGATCTTTTGTATCTCGATTTATAAGGCATATCTATTTCTGCTACAGATTCTCTGAAGAAAATATGTTTAGTATTTTTAAACTATTTGCTTATAGTGCATAAAACAAAAGTGCTGCTTCTTAGATAATTGAAAACAATAACTAAATATAAAGTTACCTCGTAGCTTTCTGGACACTAGCCATCAAAGAAGAGTTCCTGAACTGGTGTAGGCTATGGACTTGAATTTCTTGACGAAATCAGATACCACTAAGTAAGAAAGAAGAAATTAGCCTAACCAAAAAATACATAGAAAATTCTTTTAATGTGACCTTTTCTTTGTGGAAAAGAAAACAAGACAACAATTTTTAAGACTATCAATATATACACCACTAAAATTGTTTCCAAAAGAAATTCATAGGACTACGGTGTCATGTTAGTGAAATAAAAAATGTTAGAACAAAGTATAAGAAAGTCTAATGCAATGTGCTGCAGGGAAAAATGGAATGTGCATTGAAAGAAAAACAAAAGAAATATAAGAAATTAGGCCAGTAAAAGACAAAAGGGATTTTTGTGAATGACCCCATAGAGAGGTTAAGAGTGTTCTCTGAAGATGGGAACCCAAGGAGTAAAGGGACTAAGGTGATTTGAAGGTGAGGTCTGGAAGAAGAAAAAGAAAAGCCATAATCGTGGGATTACAGAGCTGCGAGAGGTTTGAAAGATTAGTCACATTCTGCCTGACACCTTTCCTTTAAGCTGATGTGATTCTGCCATAGGTATCACATAGAAGGAGCTCTCTGGTCCCTATTCATTAATCACAGGATGCATCTTTAATCATTTCCCCCAGTGCTTATTTTTATACCTAGTCCGTGTCCCACTCTGTGTCCTGGTCTTGAACTTCATTACTTACTTGCCTACCTTTACCTCTGCCTCATACTCTGGACTTGATGGTTACATTAAAGCTTTGGCTCTGATCATGCCCTATGCTCCACATTTGATCCAGTCCTTGGTATCCTCGTTTCGTAATACACCCCCAGCTGCTCACAGTCACCCCTCCAGCCCAGTTTACTTTTGCCATGTGACCAAGATTTACATAAATAAGTTCAATTTATTAATTTTAGAGTGAAATATATGAAGCCCTGCAGAAGTTAGGTAGCTTACCCAAGTCATTCACCTGATTAGTAGACTACCCTGGGCTAATTATATCCATTCCAGTTCTTTGTCTACCAACAATTCTCTCTTTTTAGTCCTAATATTGCCTTAACTCACCTTGTAGGTATGTAAATTTAAAATCTCATTCTCCTAGCAAAATTTTTAAAGAATTTCTTTTGTCATTTGTACTTCCTGAATAATATGTTGGCCTTTCTTGCATATGATACGAGTGCTGCTTTGGTAAAATTTATGCTAATTTCTCTTCTTTTCTTAGGTACTTCTTGCATTTTATTTATGCTACTGGAAGATTTAAAGGCATTCTGGCTTATTGAAGAGAACAAGTTTAGGATGTGTCAAACATGTTGCATGTTTTTAAAGCTAGCATAATGCTGGAATGCTTAAACATGCTTAGTATAAATAATTCACAAAGCAAAGTTTAGTTCAGCAGTAGTTAAGCTCCTAAAAATGTATGCTACATAGCCCTAATGGCTAAAATTTAAGAGAACCAGAACCTGAAAGGAATTGCAAAGAGTTGAATGAAAATGGCCGCCTGTATTGTGAGGGCTGATAGAAATTGCCTATTTCCATTTTGCTCTACACTATAATGGATTTAGAGTTACCCATTGTCTCCTAAAGTGATAATCATCTAAAGTGTTTGTGTACATTTAACATTTGAGAAAGCGTGAAGATTCCTGATTCAGGCGTGGCCATGCTAACTTGATATACACATTCCAAACAAGAAATTATGGCATACAGCCTCTGTCGAGGTGGAGGGAAATCAAGTGTCTAAAGTAATAGAAGCAAAGAAGAAGGCACGTATGAAGCACCTTTGATATATAAATCCAAGGTTTTGAAATTCTGGGCAGACCGTCAAAATGTAACCCTATACGTAATCCCAAAGAAAGCATAAACAATATTTCCTTTTTATTACCATTTCACTTATTTTCCCCCAACCTATAAATATTAAGAACATTTTCCTGGCTTCAAAGTTTATAAAATTAAATGTCCTAGATGTTTCAAGTGTAAATTAACCTCTAATAGAATCCTAGAAACCCAATTTAAATGCTCAGAATTCTATTTTGGGTTCTAGTAATATAAAATATAAAGTTTCCAATAAACTTCAAAGATTGCTATCATGTGTACCAGAGTTATAAAAGTCATTGCCTTTTATGCTCAGGTTTAGCTTTTACTAGTTTTAGCCCCCCTCCAGAATTTTGGAAAGAATGACTGGCTTCACAGAAGTGCCACTTGACTTATAAGGTTTGACCAATTGGGAGAAACAGTCTTAGGTAGAATGAACGGCGGTGGGAAACTGCCTGGAAACCAGAGAAATGAGAGTAGCTAAGGGAAAAACTTCCCTGTGTGTTTTGGTGCTTACTGCCAGAGTAACTGTTCCACTTTTGCAGTTTATAGCTATGAGATTCAGGAGCATGTATATGAGAAAGTGTCACTCAAACTGATAGTTTAAGCCATAGGTACCTAAGTTTTCAGCAAATCCATGCATTCAAAATCGAACCTGGAGTGCACAAATTAACCAAAAATTCAAGAATGAAATTTTGTCCTTAGAAAGTGTCTTGCCAGCTACTGATGACTTGGGCCCAAGCTGCCACGTGCACTGGATGAGGGATGACTGCTGAGCACATTTTGTTGTCAAGCCGATGACTGCCTTAATCACGTAGGAATGCAGAAGCATTTCCAAGCTCTCAACCTGGTTTTCCACAACACATTAATTATTTCTAAACCAAATTCTTTTATGACCTAAATTCTAATCCTGAAAATGATATATTAGAGTGGCAGCACTGGAGATAGAATTCAGGATATATGTTTTGCCATGCTATTTTCCTGCATTTTTTTCTTCTCTGTGCCTCAGTATCTTTAACACTGGATCATCGATAGTGTCCAATTTGAGGTCTCAGTGGTAAAGCTGGAAGAGGTACAATAGGAACCAGAAGAGATTTACTCAAAATCTAGAGAAGTACCAAAAATCAATAATGGAATGACAAGATTGTAAGGAAGGCAGATAGTAGCAACTGCCAGCATTTTTGTAATATTTCCATGTCCAGATGCAATAGGGTGATAGAGAGTCCAGACAGAGAAGAATGGAAGCCAAGAATCAATAGGAATAGTGATGATAATACTATAGAAAATTTATTTCTCTATGATACTAAACTCACTAGATACTTTCAGACTTCATCCACTTGACCACTCAGTAACATTCATATAGTTGACCAAACTTTTTAGAACCATAAGCCTGCTGTATGATACTTTGCATACTTTACTTTATTAAATATTCCTAATATTTTATCCTCACTTTCCATGTCAAAGAGAATAAACCTCAGAGAAGTAAAGCAATTCACGCTACGTTATACACCTGGGCCTGTCTGGCTCTAGAATCACAGACATTAACCAGTGCACTTTGCTGTGTCTTTTATTCCATATTGGAAAGGAAGTGAAGACATGAAAGAGGGAAAAATAAGGATGATGAGAGAGGTTAGTAGATTGGATGTCTCCATACTACATAAGATCAGGATTAAAGGAGTAGTTGGGCAAGCAATCTAGAAGTGGAGAAACTTGAGGTCAAATGGGAAGTGTTAATAATGGCAAAAGAAAAGAGTGGCTCCTAAAGTGAGAGGAAAACATTGAGGAACTGAGAAAGCATGCTATGGGTGCTTCATTCAGATGAATGTTGACATTACCTTTTGTGTTCTCAAAATGTGTGTGTAAGATGAGCTGCTGGAGTATGAAGAAAATGTGAGAATGATAATCTAATACTTGTTATAAAATATTTGTTATAAAAAGATTATTTTATTAATATTAATTATATGGATTAATCCTCATGGTGATGGCAGTTGCTGCTTCTTCTGCTGCTTCTGAATTTTCTCCTCCTCCTCCTCCTCTCCCTCCTTCTTCTTTTGATTTCTCTTTTTCTTCTCCTTCTTTTCCTCTTCTTTCTTCTTCTTTCTTTGGACATACATGAGGCAATCATATATAATGCTTTTTTCCCAATATATCCTGAAAGATAAGTAGAACTTTTTACAACATAGAGAGGGAGGACAGTATGTCACAGTTTACCTGAACCTAGTGAAGTGGATTTATGGATTATAGTATCTGGTTTTAATTACACAACCCTTCTCCAAATTGGCAAATGGCTGTAAAAGATTTCTTCAAAAAAAACTATGGATTGAGGAAGTGTACAGAGTGACCAGATAGAACCCTCCAGCAATCCTTCTCCTGCAAGAACACCAAAGTCAACAACTATCCATGCAAGAAAGCACCTTCATAAGAGCCAAAAATCAGGTGAGCAATCATAGTACCTGGTTCTAACATGATATCGAGGAAAGAGGCACAGAACAGGGCAGAAAAGACAGTCTTGCAATGCCTATTCCACCCCTCTTCCATCCCCTGGCAGTGCCACACCAGTGCACTGGGTGGAGACAGATTCTATGTGCCCAGGGAGGGAAGGAAAAGTGAAGTGATTGTGGGGATTTGCATTGGAACTCAGGGCTGCCCTGTCACAGGGGAATACCGCACAGGGCAGAATTCTGCTGGCCCTCACAGAAGGAGCATTTAGATCAGCCTGGCCAGAGTGGAATCCTCTGCCCCAATGTTAGAAACCTGAGTTCTGGCTAGCCCCACCAGCAGCTGAACAAAGTGGCCGGTGGCCTAGAATAAATTTTACAGGCAGTCAGGCTACACAATCTGCCATCCTTGGGAAATTTCTGTGGTTGTACTGGCTTAGAGCCAATGGAATTGGGGTGCACATGACAAAGTGAGACACCAGCAGTGGCAGATAAGAAGTACCTGTGTCACCCATCCCCCAACTCCAGGCAAGGCAATTTGGGAGAGTCTTCCTCTGTTTGGGGAAAGGAAAAGGAAGAGTTCAGAGGACTTTGTTTTGCAACTTGGGTACCAGGTCAGCCACAGTGAAATGAAGTACCAAGCAGACTCCTGAATCCCCTTATTTCAGGCCCTACTTCCTGGATAGTATTTCTAGACCCATCCTGGTCCAGAAAGAAACATGCTGCCCAGAAGGGAAGGTCCTAGTCCTGGCGAGATTCAACATCTGCTGACAAAAGATCCCTTGAGTTTTGAATAAACATCAGAAGTACCCAGGCAACAGTCACCATGGGCTTTGGGTGAGACTGGGTTGGCTTCAGGTGTGACCTGGCACAGTCCCAGCTGTGGTGGCCACAAGGGAGTACCCACATCACTCCTCTCTCAAGTGTAGCAGCCCAGCACAGAGAGGGAGGGAAGAGAATGAGAGACTTTGCCTGGTAATCCAGGGAATTCTCTCATATCTTATCCAAGTCCACCAAGGTGATACCACCAGGAATCTACAAGAGTCACAGCACTACTGGATTTGGGGTGCCCCTAATGCTGATACAGCAGTGATTAAAGTCTTAGATCACAACTCTCAATTCCCTTTGAATACCTGAAAAGCCTTCTTGAGAAAGACAGGTTCCAATATGCCTAGACTCTGACGATTTAGCATAAACACCTAACTTTCAATGCCTAGACATAAATGAACATCCACAAACATCAGGAACATCCAGGAAAACATGACCTCATCAAACAAAATAAATAAAGTACCAGTGACCAATGCTGGAGCAATGGAGATATATGACCTTTCAGATAAAGAAGTCAAAATAGCTTATCTGAAGAAGCTCAATGAACTTCAAGACAACACAAAGAAGGAATTCAGAAGCTTAACAGAGAAATTTAACAAAGAGATTGAAATAATAAAAAAAAGCATATATTCTAGAACTATAAATTTCAATTGACAAACTGAAAAATGCACAGAGTCTCCCAACAGCAGAACAGATCAAGTAGAAAAAATTATTAATGAACTTGAATACAGGCTATTTGAAAATACGCAGTCAGCATAGAAGAAAAAAAAAATAAAAAAGAATGAAGCACACCTACAAGATCTAGAAAATAGCCTTAAAGGGCAAATCTAAGAGTTATTGGCTTTAACGAGGAGATAGGGAGATTGGGGTAAAAAGTTTATTCAAAGAAATAATAACAGAGAACTTTCCAAACCTAGGGAAAGATATCAATATTCAGGTACAAGAAGGTCATAGAATACCAAACAAATGTAACCAAAACAAGACTATCTCAAGGCATTTAATAATCAAGCTTCCAATGGCCATAGATAAGAAAAAAATCCTAAGGGAAGCCAGGAAAACACACACACACACACACACACACACACATAGAGGAACTCTGATCAGTCTGGCAGCAGACTTTTCAGTGGAAACCTTACAGGCCAGAAGAGACTAGCATGACATACTGAAAGGGCTGAAAGGACAAAACTTTAACCCTAGAATATTATATCCTTCAAAATTCTCCTTCAAACATTAAAGAGAAATAAAGACTTTCCCACAGCAAAAACAAAACAAAACAAAAAAACTTTAGGGATTTCGTCAACACCAGACCTGCCTTACAAGAAATGCTAAAAGGAGTTCTTAAATCTAAAGAAAAGGGCGTTAATGAAAAATAGGAAACCTAAAGGCATACAACTCACTGGTAACAGTAAGTACACGAGCACAGAATACTCTATTTTTCTAATTGCAGTGTATAAACCACTTGTATCTTGAGTAGGAAGACTAAAAGATATACCTATCAAAATAATGACTATAATGACTTTTTGAGAGATAGTATAAGAAAATATAAATAAGAATGACAAAAAGTTAAAAAGCAGAGTGGGGATGACTTAAACTGTAAAATTTCTTTTAGATTCCTTTTTGTTTGTTTGTAAGCAGAGATAAGCTGTCATATGTTTAAAATAATGCTTATAATATGTCTTTTTGCAAGCCTCATTGTAACCTCAAATCAAAAACCTACAACAGATTCACAAAAAATAGGAAGTAAGAAATGAAAACACACTACCAAAGAAAATCACTTTTAACAAAGGCAGACAGTAAGGAAGAGAGAAAGAACCAGAAGACCATAAAACAACCAGAAATCAAATAACGACAGTAGTAAGTCCTTACCCATCAATAATAACATTGAATGTGAATGGACTAAATTCTCCAATCAAAAGACATAACGTGGCTGAATAACAACAATAACAACAAAAAAAACCAGGAGCCAACCATATGTTGTCTGCAAGAAACCCATTTCACCTATAAAGGCATGCATAGACTTAAAATAAAGGGATGGAAAAAGATATCCCATGCAAATGAAAATCAAAAAAGATCAAGAGCACCTATATTTCTATCAGATAAAATAGAGTTCAAGACAAAAACTATAAAAAGAGACAAAGAAAGTCATTATATAATGATAAAGGGATCAATTCAGCAAGAGGGTATAAGAATGCTAAGTATATATGCACCAAACACTGGAGCACCCAGATATATAAAGTAAATGTTATCAGAGCTAAAGAGAGAGATAGACTCTAATACAATAATAGTTGGGAATCTCAACACCTCACTTTCAGCATTACCTCAAAATTTCACCTTCAGCATTGGACAGATTATCCAGGGAGACAATCAACAAAAAAATCATTGGACTTAATCTACATTATTGACAAAATAAGCCTAGTAGATATTTACAGAATGTTTCATCCAACAGCTTCAGAATACATGTTCTTCTCAGGTAATGGACCACTCTCAAGGATAGACCATATATTCGGCCACAAAATTAGTCTTAAAAAATTGAAATCATATCAAATATTTTCTCTGACCACAATGGAATTAAACTAGAAATAAATAACAACAGGAACACTGGAAATTATACAAACACATGGAAATTAAAAAATATGCTCCTGAATGACCACTGGGTCAATGAAAAGATTAAGAAAGAAATTGAGAAATTTCTCAAAACAAATGAAAATGAAAACAAAACGTATCAAAATCTATGCAATACAGAAAAAGCCATACTATAGCAATAAGTGCATACATCAAAAAGTGGAAAAACGTCAAATAAACAACCTCACTATGCATCTTAAAGAGCCAGAAAAACAAGAACAAACCAAACCCAAAGTTAGTAGAAGAAAAGAAATAATAAACATTGGAGCAGAAATAAATGAAATTGAAATTTAAAAAAATACAAAAAACAATGAAACAGGAAGTTGGTGTTTTAAAAAGGTAAACAAAATTGATAAACCTTTAGTCAGACTAAGAAAAAAAAAGAGAGAAGACCCAAATAAATAAAATCAGTGATGAAAAAGGAGACATTACAACTGATCCTGCTGAAATTCAAAGGATCATTAGAGACTACTATGAGCAACTATATGCCAATTAATTTGAAAACCTAGAAGAAATGAATAAATTCCCAGACACAACTCTAAAAAGTTTGAACCAGGAAGAAATACAAAACCTGAATAAACTAATAGCAATAACTAGGTAGAAGCAATAATAAAAAGTCTCCTGTCAAAGAAAAGCTAGGACCTGATGCCTTCACTGCTGAATTCTACCAAACATTTAAAGAAGAACTAGTACCAATACTACTTAAACTATCCCAAAATATTGAGATGAGGGAATACTCCCAAACTCATAGCATGAGACCTGTATCACACTCATACCAAAGCCAGACAAAGACACAATAAAAAAGAAAACTAGGCCAGCATCTTTGACAAACAAAAATCCTCAACAAAATACTAGCAAATTGAACTCAGCAACACATTAAAAAGATTATTCATCATGATCAAGTGGGATTCATCCCAGAGATGCAAGGATGATTCAACATACACAAATCAACCAATGTGATACGTCATATCAACAGAATGAAGGACAAAAGCCATATGATAATTTCAATTGATGCTAAAAAGTATCTGATAAAATTCAATATCCATTCATGATAAAAACCCTCACAAAATTGGATATAGAAGAAATGTACCTCAATATAATAAAAACCATAAATGACAGACCCATAGCTAGTATCATTCTAAATAGGGAAAAACTATCTTTATGATATGTAACAATACAAGAATGCCCACTTTCACCACTGTTATTCAACACAGTACTGGAAGTTCCAGCTAGAGCAAGCAGACAAGAGAAAGAAATAAAAGGCATCTGAATTGGAAAGGAAGAAGCCAAATTACCCTTGTTTGCAGATAATGTGATCTTATATCTAGAGAAACCTGAAGAGCCCACAAAAAAACTATTAGAACTGATAAACAAATTCAGGAAAGTTGTAGGATACAAAATCAATATAAAAAAATCAGTAGCATTTCTACATGCCAACAGCAAACATCTGAAAAAGAAGCCAAGAAAGTAATCCCATTTATAATAGTCACAAATAAAATAAAATACCTAGGAATAAACTTAGCTAAAGAAGTAAAGATCTCTACAATGAACACTATAAAACATTGATGAAAGAAATGGAAGAGGACACCAAAAAAAATTTCAAAGATATTCCATGTTCCTGAATTAGAATAAGCAATATTGTTAAAATGTCAATACCACCCAAAGCAATGTACAGATTCATTACAACCCCCATCAAAATACCAATGACACTCTTTGAAAAATAGGAAAAAATAATCCTAAAATTTATATGGAACCTCAAAAGACCCAGAAGAGCCAAAGCCTCCTGAGCAAAAAGAATAAAACTGGGGAAATCACATTACCTGATTTCAAATTATACTACAGAGCTATAGAAACCAAAACAGCATGGTATTGGCATAAAAAAAGACACATAGATCAATGCAACAGAATAGAGAATGCAGAAATAAAGCCACACATCTATAGTGAACTTATCTTTGACAAAAGTGCCAAGAAAATACAATGAGGGAAGGACGGTCTCTTCAATAAATTGTGCTGGAAAAACTGGATATCCATATGCAGAAGAATGAAACTAGACCCTTAACTCTCGCCATATACAAAAATCAAATCAAAATGGATTAAAGACTTAAATCTAAGACCTGAAAATATGAAACTACTAAAAAAAAAACTGGGGAAACATTTCAGGAAATTGGTCTAGAAAATAATTTCTTTTTTTTTTTTTTTTTGAGACAGAGTCTCACTGTGTTGCCCGGGCTAGAGTGCAGTGGTGTTATCCTAGCTCACAGCAACCTCAAATTCCTGGGCTCAAGCGATCCTCCTGCCTCAGCCTCCCAAGTAGCTGGGACTACAGGCATGCGCCACCATGCCCGGCTAATTTTTTTTCTATATATTTTTAGTTGTCCAATTAATTTCTTTCTATTTTTAGTAGAGACGGGGTCTCACTGTTGCTCAGGCTGGTTTCGAACTCCTGAGCTCAAACAATCCGCCCGCCTCGGCCTCCCAGAGAGCTAGGATTACAGGCATGAGCCACCGCGCCCAGCTGAAAATAATTTCTTGAGTAAAACCCTCAGGCAACCAAAGCAAAATTGGACAAATAGGATCACATCGAAGTAAAAAGCTTCTGCACAGCAAAGGAAATAACCTCAATGAAGTGAAAACACAATCCTTAAAATGGAAGAATCTATTTGCAAACTATCCATCTAAAAAGGAATTATGAAGTAGACTATATAAGGAGCTCCAACAACCCAATAGGAAATAATCAAATAATCTAATTAAAAATGGGCAAAAGACCTGAATAGACATTTCTCAAAAGAAGACATACAAATAGCAACAGGTATATGAAAAAATGATAAACATCATTAGTCATCAGAGAAATGTAAATCAAAACTACAATGAGATATCACCTCACCCCAGTTAAAATGCCTGTTATCAAAAAGGCAGGCAACAACAAAAACTGGAAAAGATGTGGAGAAAGGGGAACTCTCATACACTGTTGGTGGGAATGTAAATTAGTACAACCACTATGGAGAACAGTATGGAGGTTCCTCAAAAAACTAAAAATAGAGCTACCATATGACCCAACAATCACACTGCTAGGTATGCATCCAAAAGAAAGAAAATCATCATATCAAAAAAATATCTGTATTCCCATGTTTATTGCAGCACTATGCAGAATAGCCATGTTTTGGAATCTATCTACATGCCCATCAATGAGTGAATGGATAAAGAAAACAGGAAATCAATACATAATGGAATATTATTCAGCTATAAAAGAGTGAAATCTTGTTATTTACAATAGCATGGATGGAACTAGAGAACATTATGTTAAGTGAGTTTCTGCCAAGCACAGAAAGACAATTTTTGAGTTTTCTCACTCATATGTGGAAGCTAAATTTAAAAAACAATTAATCTGATGAAGACAGAGAGTAGAATGATGGCTACCAGAGTCTGGGAAGGGTAGTGAGGAGGGGGAGATAAAGTAGGGATGGTTAATGAGTGCAAAAATATAGTTAAATAGAATGAAAAAAGTGACTATAGTCAACAATAAGTTATGGAATACTTTAAAATAACTAAAACAGTGGAATTGGAATGTTCCTAACACAAATAAATGATAAATGCTTGAGGTGATGGATACCCTAGTTACTCTGATTTGATTAATACACATTGTATGCCCCTATCAAAACATCACATGTACCCTATAAATACATACAACTATCATGTTCCCATAATAATTAAAAATAAACTTAAAATGAAACAAACAAAAAACTATGGATTGAAAAACATGAACAAGCAAAGAAGACAATGGTAGACCTGCTGGGGTCATTTCCATTTCTGTCACAAATGCTTGGTCAGCCACATGTAAAATAAAATAAGGATGATTATCCCACCAATGTATTCATACCACATTGCTGTCACCGAGTGCACTGAAGTTTTTGTAATGAAAAAAATTAAATAATATAAATTTTTGTCATTTTATTTCTTCTCTAGGTTTAGAATTTAGCTGCAACCCTGGAGGGAGGCCTAACAGATGTCGGATGGGATGGAGCATTCTACATTGGAATGGTTCCATGGATAGTGGCAGCCCTGGAGGCAGAGTTCAGGAATCAGCATCCTTGGTCCAGCAAGTGGAGTAGGTAGTGGAAGTAGCTAGCAGGCACGGCATACTCATGCCACAGTTCTCATATGGGGTGGGCTGAGGTGAGGAGTAATGGTCCTAAGCACTATGGATATGCTAGTCTGTGATTCACAGACCGTCAACAACAGATTCTATAAGGAGCAGTTTGTATTTGTATTCTATTTTTTTGGCAGGGAAAATTTATTCATTTTCCCCCTTCCGTAGTCTTTGGATGGTAGAAGATAAGTTTACAGGGTTGAACTGTGATCTTCTCTCCCCTGCCCCAAAGATATGGTCAAGTCCTAACCACTATACTTGTGAATGTGACAGGTATTTATTTGAAAATAAGGTCTTTGAGGTTGTCATAAAGTTAACACAAGATCATTGTGAATTAGGATGGGCCCAAATCTAACGTCTGACGTCCTTATAAGAGGAAGAAAATTTGGATTCAGAGATAGATATGCAGGGTAGAAGGCCATATGAAAATGGAGGCAGATAATGGAGTAACACATCTACAACCTAAGGAATGTCAAGGATTGCTGGCCACCATCACAAGCTAGGGGAGAGGCATGAAATAGATTCCCTCTTAGAATGTCCAGAAGTAACCAACCCTGCCAATGCCCAGATTAGGATCGCAGCCTCTACAACTGTTAGAGAATAAATTTCTGTTGTTTTAAACCACTCAGTTTGTGGTAATTTGTTATGGCAGTCCCAGGAAACTAATGCAGAAGGGTAGAGATTAGCTATTTTAGGAGAATGATAATTGATTTTTCCATTACACATCACTATTAAAGGGTGGAATCAAGGCTAGCTATATGAACTTGGGTACTACTGTACCTGAACTTCAATTTTGTCTAGAAAAAGAATGAGTTAGAACCCTAGGGGAAAAACTTCTTAAAGTAAAAAATTGTGCATTTAAGCGTGCTCCTCTCTCTTCTTTCCTCCTAATAATAAAACAGTGAGTTATTGTACATTACTCTTTTAGAGCAGAAGTTAAAACCTAATTGGATCAGTACATTTTAGACCAGGGATTCTCAAACTTTAGCACACATCGGAATTACCTGGAGGAGGAGTGCATAAACACAGAGTGCTGGATCCCATCCTCCAGATTTCCTGATGCAGTAGGTCTGGGAATTGACATTTGTAACAAGTTCCCAGGTGACATTGATGTGCTGGTCTGAGTATCACATTTTGAGAAACACTGCACTGGTATATGTTTTCTTTTCTTTCTTTTTTCTTTTCTTTTGTTTTTGGAGACAGGATATCACTTTGTTGCCTGGGCACGAGGGCAGTGGCATCTTCATGTTAGTAGGTCACCTCAACCTCAAACTCCTGGTCTCAAGTGATCCTCCCGCCTCAGCCCCTGGAGTAGCTGGGACCACAGGCATGTGCCATCGCTCCTGGTTAATTTTTTTTTTTTTTTTTTGTAGAGAGAGGGTCTTGCAATGTTGCTCAGGCTGGCCTTGAACTCCTGATCTCAAGCAATCCTCCCACCTTGGCATCCCAAAATGCTAGCATTACAGGTGTGAGCCACTGTGCCTGGCTAGTACATGTTTTCTAAGCATCCTCCTGATTTTGACCAGGGACACTGTGTTGTTCTTGTATGATAGTTAAGTTATAACTGGTAGCAAGACAGGGTTTATACAGTAAGAGCTGCACATACGTCAGCAGAGTTGGTGGAAGAAGATGAGGGCATTATCTTCTGATTGCTTCTACTGTGATAGTAAAATATTGAGTCATCAGATAAGAGTGAGGAGGACAAAGAGAAGTATGGGATGTTTGAAAATAGAGAAATATATCTGTGAAACTGTCACCATGAAGTGGGGGAGAATCAACTGATGAGAAAATGTGGTAAGTTTTCTTGGCAGTTCCAAAGGCTCATGGTTAGTGGTTTAAAGTGAAATTGGTTAGCAGTGTGGCTGGTTTTTAAGCAATCATGTGAGCTGCCCATGTATAATCATGAGTGTGCAGAGATTTAACCTAATTAGAGTTGGGGTTTTGTCAGGCAAAAGGCAACAAAGGGCAGATGTCGAAAGAGTTGAAATTATACACTAAGAAATGACAACAATGATGGAACGTAGACTAAGCTGGGAAAAGAGGCAAGTGAGGAAGGCCTGAGTGTGCAGTGAGTGAAAAGGTGACCAAGTTAATGGATTGGATTCAAAGTTGGGGTGAACAGTTGGGGTACTGGAAATACAGGAGGTAATGGTTAGATGATTATACCATGATTTTTGCAGGTGTTAGAGTAGTATCAATTGATAAATCATTTAGTTGCATATAATAGCAAACGCAACTAAGACTGCCTATATGGGTAAATTTAATTTAATTTAATTTTGTCACTTATCAAGCAGTCCTTAGGTAGATAATCCAAGGCTGGTGCAGTTACTTATTGTTGCCATCAATGACTCAGCTGTTCTCTCTCTCTCTCTGTCTCTGTCTCTATTTCTCTCTCTCTCTCTTTCTCTCTGCATGTGTGTGTGTGTGTCTCCCTCTTTCATATAGTGATGGATGCATTTTGGTTACATATCTATTTTATTTTATTTATTGTTAGGATTTTGGAGTCTATGTTCATGACAGTGAACTATATATATATTTTTCTTTTCCTATTAATACAGTATCCTTCTAAGGTTTTGATTTAATAATATGCTGACTTCATAAAAGAAGCTGCGCACATTTTTTTGTTTTGTTTTTGTGTTTATTTTCCTCTATTCTCCGGAAAGGATTGTGTATGATTGGTGTAATTTTTTTCCTTAAGTGGTTGGAAGAATTCCCTGGTAAAGCCATTTGGGCCTGGGGTTTTCTCTGTGTAAATTTTCTTAAGGATTTTAATTTGTAAACAGATATGAAACTTTCCAGATTTTGTATTTGGTTTTATGCTAATTTTGATAAACCGTGTCTTTCTAAAGATGTATTCATCTAATTAATTTATCAAATTTATTGTCATACATGGTATAAGATGTAGTTCCCAGGACCAGAAGCATCAGCAACTCCTGGCCTATTGTTAGAAATACAGATTCTTAAGCCTTATGCTAGACTTACATTTAAGAATATATTTTCTTTTCTTCATATCATATTTCATAACCCCCTATAATACTTTATACTTTTGTTTGTAACTATTGTGTTACAATAGTTTTACTATTTACACTTTTCAGGCAGTTATTATTAATGTGGAAAAACTATTTTATATATTTATCTTGTATCCAGCCACTTTACCAAATTCTTCCACTAAATATATAGTATAATCTACTGGATATTTAAGTATACAATCATATAATTAGCAAAGTAGATCAGTGAGATTATACCATACTGTTTCCAATACTTATATTAGTTATTAAATTTTACTTCACTATTGCATGCAATAAAACCTCCTCAAATGTTTAGATAATGATGTTAATGGTAAGCATCTCCCTTTTTTCTCTGCATTTAATAAAAATGTGATCACTTAGACTAATATTTCCTTTTTTTGAAGCTAATTAACCTTTTCCCTATTTAATTTAATTCTTTCTATTGATATTAATTTCTTTTTTACTTTTAGTAAGAATGGCTGCTTATCTTAGCAATTGTAGTTTTATTGACATGTTTGTATTATTTTTCTACTTTTGACATGACTTTTTGTTTTTTTTTTAATTTTTTTTTATTTCAGGAAATTATGGGGGTACAAACATTTTCGTTACATGTTATGACTTTGCCACATCCCAACCTTGATTTGAGACTTGCCCTTTCTTCCCCTACAACGCTCACCACATCCATTAGTTGTGAGTTTACCTACCCCCAACCCCCTTACCCCCAAAGAATATTACTACTGTGTTAGCACCTTAGCGTTGATCAGTCAGTTCCAGTTTGATGGTGAGTACATGTTTTTCCTATTGTTGACATGACTTTGCTTTCCATTCATTATCATCTTTGAGATATCCAAATTTATTCTACTTTATTAATAATTCTTTATACCTAATATAAAATATTATCATTAATCAGAATTAATACAATACTTTCCAATCCCTACTCCCAAACTCAGTTCCCAGCTTATTTTGCACATTTCAAACAATCTTCATGCTCTGATAAGCAAAATGGCAAGGTTATGATAAAGGCTTTTCATAGAGATTGTAAGCCTCCTCAGAAGGCAGAGGTGGTTTAGCATGATTTCCTGGCTAACAAATTATTTGGCAGAGTGCCTCATACGTGGTAGGTGCAGAATAGTCCTTTTCTCTGTGCTTCTTTTTGAGGATAACCATCTCTGGTTTCTCCTATCATTCCTTCCACAATGTGACTTTAAGCTCCTATGTTGTGTTGTTACTCTTTTCTGTATTTGCTCCAATTATTTATTGTGCCTCTTAAAATGTCACGTCTAGAACTAAAGCTAGAGCTCCACGTGTGGTATGACCAGTAAAAGTAATGTTACCTCCATATATGTGAATACTAAAAAGCTATTAGTGCAGCCTAAGATCATCACCTCTTTTTTTTTTTGGCAATTGTATCCTATCATGTCCATCAATTGTCCAGTTCTTTTTTCACAGGAATTGCTGTGGTGGTAAAGTTTCTCCACAGTGGTTAAGACTATTCCTTCTGGAGTCAGTTATGTTGAGTTCAAATCTAGATTTTTCTAATTCCAAGATATTCGACTTTTGGCAAATTATTTAATAGCTGTAGTTTCATCGTTTGAAAAATGGAATTATGGGATTATTTTCAGTACCAATGGTTTAGAGACATGAACAGTGTATATACAAGGTCTATCTGGAAGGTACCTGGCCATGTAATATGAAAAATAGGGACATTTAGTGAAGAAGATACAGGTACAAGAAACATTGTACGTAGGACAATGATGCCTCAGTCCCCTTCCAAGTAGGCACGTTGGGACCTCACACAGTTCTCCCAGTGCCTCTTAACCTAACCTGTACACATTTAGCATTCTCAGGTGTTCTGCTTGTTGCAGGTCTTCCAGAACATGGATCAGTTTCAACAGATTTTTGACCATTTTTTGCCACACTTTTATTTGTACTGCACTCATTGCATCATCCCCCAAAAGGCTTCTGAATCATCTGAATAGTTTCTGCAGAGGAATGTTCAAGCTTAACACAAAATTTGATACAGATTCATTGTTCTACTCGCTCAGTCATTTAGAATGTGATGGTCACACAGTACACATGCTCACTCAACAGTGTCTAGCTCCCCACTGACTAGTACAGTGAAGTCGTCACTGTTCACACATATACTACAGTCCACTCTGCATGACTGCCAGGTTACATCCATGTTGCGCAAACCATTCTCAGTATATTAACAATGGCTGGATACTTTACAGACATCCCTCGTTTATATGATTTAGACATATAGATGTAGACATAAGGGTATAGGACGACACATAACATTCTTAGCACAGTTCTGGGACTTAGTAAGCTCTAAATAAATATTTATTTATCAGAAACAACTGCAAGAGCGACATTATCATTATTATCATTATCATTATGTTTATAATTCACTGCTTGCGCAATATTTCCCCTAAAGTTACGATCTTATAGATGTTTTAAATTTCATTTTATCTTGTCTAGAACCTATAAAACATTTTAAAACATTAGGACAACTTTTTGTTTAAGATTGTGTCTAATGTTCTGAAGTCAACAGGCTTTTATAGTGAGAAATGATACTGTCTTCTCTTCCAGTTATTTTATTAGTGGAAATGTTTCAGATCTTTCTAAAATGCTGGTAGAGGTAAAATAACTGGAAGTAGCTTGTAATCTGAAATAACAGTTATTCCTGTGCTTGTATTTCATCAACAATTAGAATATAAGCTTGTCATTTATTTTCTATTGGTGATAGTTACGCCAAGTATCAGCAAGAGTAGATTTGCTGTGTTAAAGTAAATACTTATCTTTGCACCTGGAATTTAAGATCTCTTTTATGCTACTAGTTAGCAAATGTATGTTGTTTAAGCGATTGGATCTTTAAAATGACTTATCAGCCTATTACTTCCCATATGTACCATTAACTTTATAGTCTGTATGAGAAAGGGGTTACTTCAAAGTTTAAAAAGAAAATAATATAAATTTTGGATGTTGTGTTTTTCTTCTTAATAGATTTGTGTCCCAGCAAGGAAGAAAAGTAGAAGTGAAATAAGAATATTCTACTTGATTTGTTTAAAAACAGAAAGCAGCACCCAGGGTGAGGCTACCATGTCAAACAATTACTGACAGAAATGCCACTGTTTGCCTGTGAGTGTGTGTGTGGATAAGGATATGCTTTTTTTAGTGCACACTATTTACACAGTAACATTCCTCAAAGCAATATATGCAGACTCATTCTCAGCATAATTCTTTTTTTGTGTGTTTGCTAAAATACTGTACTATTTGCTTAAAATTACTCCTTCTCTTTTCTGGCTACAATCTACTTCCCAACTTCTCTTTGATTTCTTCAATGACTTAGAAAAGATTAACAGGATTTAAGTCCTTATTCTTCCTGACCGTTAGACCGGCTTAGTTCCTCTTTCTTGTAGACAAAAATCATACATTTTGCTGATGTTTTGGCCTATTCTTATAAACTCCGCTGTCTGTGGAGTAGGAACCATTCTGACAAATTATCACTTTGGGAATAGAAGTATATTTTACTGAGCAAATTAACTTGATAAATCACGTTATATTTGAGTGTGGGAGTTTTTATGGTAAACATTTTTACTTGGAATCCCTTTGTTGTTCACTGTGTTGATGCCTATGATTCAAACAATCCTTTATCTTGTCATTGGTACTATATGCAGAGACAAACTCACTATAGGAATTTAAACAATGACTTTTCAACACAGATTCCTTGATAAGGTATTTCATATCCCACACACAATTCAAAATAAAAATAACAAATAACGGCTGGAAAGACTTAAAATCACAAAAACCAAGAGATTCTATGTAAGAAATGTTGATTAAAATATATCTTAGGAAGGGTCTAAGATGATCTTTATGTCCCAAATGTTTGTTTTACATTTACTAACAATGCCTTCTATTAGTAAAGATTATTTATTTGACCAGGGGATGAGACAATTCCAAACGTGGACTCAGGTGCTAAAAGGTGTTAGTAGCGTAGAAACATGAAACAAGAAAGCAGTATGACCAAAGACAAAAGGTAAATTAAATCACAGAGATTTTGTGATGTAAACTAAAATAGACTATACAAAGTCATCTTGCTAATAGAGAAATGGGTGATCAGTTTGTTGTTGTTACTATTGCTTTTTTGTTGCTCTTTTTAGAACAGTTATGATTACAGTTTCTTACTACCTACCTACCTCTAGGGCAATTATGTATTGTAGGGATCTGTAAGAAAAGAGGCTTAAACTGAAGGGACAACTCTTGAAAGAAGAATAAACATTTCAAAGACTCATACTTATCAGGAAATAGTGAAAGTACATCCTATGATTTTTCTTTTCTTTTGAACTTTAGAATTCCACCTCGCATTTTGTCTAAAGGGTGAGGCAACATGTGTATTTTTCAACTTTCTCAGTTATTTAGGACTTATTACAGACCACACAACGTTGAGCTTTGAAAGAAACCCAAAAGGATACAATTTAACTCATTTTATAGCTGAGGAGACAGGATAAGAGAGATTAATGACTTACCCAAGATCACACAGCAGTTATTTGCAAATTGGTTTTTAACCTGGGTTTCCAAATGTCCAGTCCAATGTTCTCACCACTGCTGCCTACTAAGGCATCATATATTATTAGGTTTTGTTTTGTATTTTCTAGATTGTATTTAGCATAATTCTGGGACTTATCAAAGATTCAATAAATGCTTATTAAATGTATAAGTGAAAAATGGCCTGGAGGTAGCATAAGTCAATATTCCATTTTGTTGTCATAGCTTTCATCAAACAAATCTTGTGATTATTCTTGGAATCTATTACACACCACAAATCAAATGTGCATAGCAGGTGGATTTTTTTTAACCTCTCCCAGCTAAATTGATATTGAACTTCCCTGTGCTTATTTAACAATTCTGGTTCAGGGTTTTAAAAAATTATAAGTTTTATTTGGGGCTTACAAGCTTCAGCCCAGGACTGAGAAAGGAGATGATAGCAATCTGTAAATTTCAATGGTGTGTAATTCTGGGAGCTCAAAAATAATTCATAACTCCTGTTCTCAGGAGCTCTGCAAACAAAGATGCCAAAGACAAAATGGTTGCCATTGTGTACAGGGAAAGAAAAAGTAACAATGACCCACTGATTGCTTATTTATGAAAATTATTTCCTTAATGATATAATGTTAGAAGACAAAATCAGTTGCATAACCTGAACATGAGATTGAATTGAGGGTGGAATGTTAGGTCAGAATGGAGTAAGGTTTTAAAAGAACAGAATAAAAGCAATACCTAGGAACGCTATTGGGGTAGGGCAGAACATTAGTTCTGAAATAAAAAAGAAGGTCTGAATAGCAAAAACTTCTCTGCTCTGCAACTTGAATAATACAATCTGCCAAGCCTCAAGCAGTTCATGTGTTACCTGGAGTATAGATGTCCACCCTGTAGGGTTATTGTAAGGATGAAACAAGATTCTGTGGAAGCACTAGACTGTATAGGTATTACCAACTTTTGTGCTATTATTTCGGAAATATTTTTTATATTTTAAATACTAATGTATGTGTGTGTCTTTATTACTACACTGAACAGTTTGGCCCTAAGTGGCTAACAAATAACATTCTAGAGGGGCTTCAAAAATGCCAAGGAAGTCTAACTTCAAGATGTTAAAATGCAACTTTAATAGTGGTTCTATTGATTGTTGGTGGAAATTATTAGAGAAAAAAAATCAGCAGGGAATTAGAAAATAATGAAATTACTTTGAAATGATGAAGTAAAGAAGGTAGCTTTAAAAAAAAAACATGCCTAGAGGCAGGTCATAACTTGAAAGAAATACAGTTGCCATGTTCCATACTGGGCAGAGTAGTAGAGTGTATTCAAAGCAGCTGAGTACACCAAAATAGTCAGTAGTCTTCTCTCTCTCTCCTCTCTCTTCTCTGCCCTCTCTCTCTTCTATTCAGCTAGGATGCAGTTACCACCCAGAGCAGGTGCAAAGGTAACACACCTTGATGAAACCTCTTGAGTTTCTGCTAGAATCTCTCATGTGGGAATGCTAAGAAGTGTTCCTAGTGCTATGAAGATTCCATGTATACGGCAGGCGTTCATTGGATCTCAAAAGCTTAATTTATGGCTATAGCACAGTTCTTTTTTACTAGAGCTTAAAATGTTCTTTTATTATTCTTATTATTTCAAAAGATTTGTGGGGTACAAGTGGTTTTTTGTCACACAGATGAATTATACAGTGGTGAAGTCAGGGCTTTTAGAGTACCCATCACACAAATAGTGTACATTGTACCAAATGTACTTTAAGACACTGTGTAGATTTAATATTTCCATTAAAGAGAATGTTTGCACACATCGAAAGCCTTCCGGTTTTCAAGTCAACCTAGCACCAAGACCATATTCTTATCCTATAAGGAGCAAAGTTAGTACTCAAGCATCCCTGATTGGTTTCTCTCTTTTTAAAAAATGTTTTTATTTTCAGTTATCATTGATGCATTATATCCATGCCATATTTATGTGGTATATGAGATATTATTATAAAATCATGGAATGTGGGTATGGGGTATCCATCACCTCAAGCATTTATCATTTCTTTGAACTAGGAATATTCCAGTTCTACTCTTTTAGTTATTTTGAGATATACTAAAAATTATTGTTAACTGTAGTCACCCTGTTGTGCTACTGAACACTAGATCTTATTCCTTTTTTCTATCATGACCCCTGGTGTCAGAGAAGGCCCAGCAGAGAATGAGCGATTTTACCACCGCCCAGGGTAAGGAGCCCACCCCTCCTCTGGGGTGTCAGTGGAGGTCACAAAGGGAGTAACATTATAGCCTCTCTACCCCTCCCAGCCAGGGAGGTGTCAGCAGAGGCTTAAGCAGTAACAAAGGGCCCCTCCGTCCTCTCAGGTGTCAACAGAGCCTGAATGTGGAACCTGCACTTACACCTCCCAGCAGCAGCAGCAGCCTTTCCCCTTCGCCTGTCTGAGTTCTGTCGGAGGAAGTCCACTAAAATGAAAGGTTTAAATAAGATCCAGAGTCTTACACCATAACACCCAAAATGTCTAGGTTTCACTCATCATACCAAGAACCAGGAAAACCTCACTCAGATAAAAAAGGCAATCAATACATGCCATCACTGGGAAGATGGGGATGTTAGAATTATCTGACAAACATTTTAAAGCAGCCATTACAACAATGCTTCAAAAAGTAATTATGAACATGTTACCAAAAGTTTAGCACTTGTTCCCGAGGCCACATCAGAACAACAGGGACAAGTGCTTGAGGAAAAGGAAAGATGAGTTTATTAATTTGCCTCATTTGTAAATGAGGAGGATGGAGACTCCTATCTTAAAATGCCATTGTCCTATCCATAAACAGAAATACATAGCTTTTATAGTGAGGTTTTTCAGCTTCAGGCTATTGTTGTTTAACTATAGTTGATGCTTCTGATCCATCCCACCTCTGGGGAAGACAATCTCATGACCTCCAGCCAGACTTCTACCTAGACAGTTGAGCCATCTCCTATGGTACAAGGAACAAAGGACACTGCCCTGCCCCTCCCGACCACTGGCCCGAGGCAGGGATGCAGATTTTAATTCTCAAAAAGAGTGGGGGAGGTTTTAAAGAGACAGCTCATAAAATATTTTTACCCTTTTTCAGGCTGTTCCCTCTGTTACATTATTTCCCACTGTCAATTTTATCCTTCCATATCTATGGGAGGAGGAGTGACATAGTCATCGAGCTACTTCCTACTGAATTGGGGCAATGTTTTAGACGTAAGGTTTATAATTAATAGATTTACAAAAATAAAGAATGTAACAGATTACCAGGTGAAAAAGGACATAAGCAACAACTGCAACCATGAGGATTGACAAGGTGAAATGGAAGGTACCTGATAAGAGAGATTTTAATCCACTTGCTATCTAAGACACCAGTAGGACGGTGGGTCCTTATTGTCACTTTGTACACAATGTCTGAAACAGCACCACGCAAGAAAGAAACATGGAACCTCTGAGTGTGGAACTATCAGTTATGGCCTGTAGGTGATCTGAGAGACTGGCTTCTGAAAATCCAGAAATTATACACAGGAATACTTGCACCAAATGAGGCACTAGCTCAGGGAAATCCTCACTAAGGAGTTGTTCCTGCATCCTGTAGACAGAACAAATAACTAAAGCTTAAACAGATACTTTAGATTGCCTAAAGGTTGGCTTCTCCACTGGAGGCTTGGGTTCTCTTCTTCCAGGGGACACCTCTTTACTCTGGAATTATGATTTCAATGAGGCATGAGTTGTTTTCATAGGGTCCCTTCCACTTCTCTGCTTCCGAATGGGGTGGGGATCTGAAAGAGGCAAACTCATGCATAATGGTTTGTATCTGACCCATTCATTTGACATATTGCTTTACTTTGCTTTCTTTTGTTCATGGTTATATAACCATACTTACCTTGGGGGTGCTAGGAAGGATCTCTCATAAACTATTTCTTAGGGGCTTAACTTAAGCCTGCTTCCAGGGGCTACCCTTATCCAGAGGAGGGCAAGCAGCAACACCTTATCCCAACTTAAATGGGTTTCCTACATCAATTCCATGATGCATGCAATTTCCATTCCAGGTGTAGGAATTTGCTTACTTGCTGGGTTACCTCTGATACAAAGAAGGATCCATTATCAGTCTTGCAACATGCCCAGGGCTCTGTGGAGTGTTCTCCTGGGTCCTATTGGTAATGGGGTTGTCAGTCTAGAGCTTGCTGCTGTCCCTGCTATATGAGGAGGCTTCCCTGTGCAGCAGGTTGCCCCTCTGTCTTTGGGCTGTTTCAAGCACACAAACAGCCTGCTGTAAACAGGGTCCTCTCAAATGAGGGCCCACCAAATCCATCAAGCATCACACTCCCAGTGTGTGCATTCATGCAAATGCCCCACAAGAGGCCAAACTCCTGTCCTTGGGCAGGAGAACAAGTCCATGAGAATTCTGTCTCCATTTAGCTGTCCACCCCAAATGTCAGAGCCCCAGTCTTTGGTTTTAAAGGGGATCTAAATCTAGTCAGGGTATCAAGGCCCTGAGGCCTTATTTTCTGCCATCAGGAATCCCTTTCCTTCCAAACAATACCACAAGCATACACAATCATAAAAACATATTTAGAGTCTGTGTAAATATTTTCCTTTTTCCCTCTGGATAACTGAAGAGCTCTGGTTAAAGCAATCAGCTCAGCTTCCTGGACTGAAGTCCCAGGTGGCAGTGCGTTTTGTGACCACCGCATATCCAGCCCTTCGCTGGCCATAAAGCTGCTCCTGCCAGTGAAGAGATCCCAACCTGGCTCTGTCATTGGCCAATCTGACAGATTCACCCTGCTAGAATAGACAGTCTCCAGAACCTCTAATCAGTCATGCTGCAAAGGCTCATTCTCTTTGGCTGGTAACAAGGTGACAGGATGGAGGGTAGACCCAGTCTTTAAAGTTTGGATTATCCAAAAGGATGGCCTGGTATTTTCCCGGCCTTCTTGTGGCCAGCCAATAATCCCCTCTTCTATTCTAATAAATTCAGAACTTGGTGGGGTTCATAGACAAAAACAGGTTGTCCTAAAGTGAATTTTTCAGCCTCTTGCAACAAGTCACATGTAGCTGCTACTGCCTGGAGGCAATGAGGCTGTCCTCTCAGTCCAGCAGCACTGTGTGGTTACCCCAGTCCCAGGATCCTGCTATTCAAATGTGACTGAGTACCATTCACCGAGTTCCTCCTCTGCCACTTGCCTGTGGTTGTCACAACTTTGCCTGGCCCCTTGCCCACCCACCCCTGCCTGGCTTGCAGAGCACTGGGCACAGTTGGTGTCAGGGGTCTGGGCGGCAGCTGGGGGAAGGGGCCCCCAGATTGCTTTTGCTCATGTGACTTGGCACCAATCAAATCCCCACTGTCGATTTCACCTGGGACTCCTGTGGGGAATATTTCAATTGGAGCCACTAGTGGGGGGCCCATGATCCTCCTTCACCGTCTGAGTACTGGACTTTGCCCTGCCCTAGGTGTGGGTGTCCTCTGGCCAAATTGAGTATCCTGCTGGTTTTTAGAAGGAGAGCTCATTCCCTCCCCTGAGTCATAAACTAGTGGGCATGGAACTGAAGCCAGTCACACCCTCCCAGCCCCTCTCATGGTGCAGTGGTTGCCCCGGGCTGTTTCCCAAGTGGCTGCAGCTCTCTGGCAGGGGCCCCATCAGCACGAGCTCCAGTGTGGCTGAGCCCCCAGCATCTTCCTGTGGATGGCCCCAGCTGCAGTGGGCCTGGCGCCTCCCCACTGTATTGCACACGTGCCTGGGGCAGGGGCGGTTAAGCAGCAGGTCCTCCCACCCTGGCCCTTGTTTCCTCCTCACTGTGCAGTGGCAGGCTGTGCTCATTGGTACCCACCTCCTTGGTCTGCCTCCAGGGCTGTGTTGGTGTCCAGCAGCTGACCCAAAACTGGTGCAGACCAGGAGAATTTGTTTAATTAAAACAAAGTATCACAAAGGCCCATGGTGGATGGGGAAGTAGGGCCCCAGCAGTGTGAGCTTCAGCATGGCTGAGCCCACAGCTCCTTTCCCAATGGGTGGGGAGCTGGCAGTGGCCGACCAGGTAAAGGGTTCATGTGATCGAACCCAATTAATACCTCCCAATTCTATCACCTGGCCTTTCAGCCTTTTTATTATACAATTGCAGGAAAGATTGTACATATGGGCTCTCATCCCATTTACTTGACCATTTGATATTTCATTCAACAGCCACTTCTCACACTCCAGCATGTACACTGGATTACAGTGTACAGTGTACAATATCATTGTCTTTTAGACATAGACTTATAGCTATAAGTTGGCCATTCAGCCAAGATTCTCCCCAACGGGCTTTCAGATGAAACTTCCTTATGTTGCAACAAAACTCACAAGCATCAAACATAGACAATACAGGAAATCCCCAACACAAAATGCCAAGGCCTACCAAATAGGAACCACGCAAATGAGAACCAAATTCTCTCAAATAAGAACCAACATCTCTCAATCCCCCCTGGTTCTCTGGGAATGGCAAATGAGCTCCAAATCCAAACCAGTTTCCTTAGTTCCACTCAAACTCATGACTTCCACCCCAAATGGTGCCTCCAAACAAATCCAACAGGAAAGTCTGAAAACCTCCCCCAAATGGTTGGAATCAAGGGTCTTGGCCTGTACTCCAGAGAACTTACCAAATGGCCGAGGCTGTTGTTAAACTTCCCAAATCTGTTTCCTTTTCCCCAAAAAGTTTCAGGTTGGTCAGAGCTGTGTCCAATTCGGGGATAAAGAGATGGGAGTTCCCCAGAGCTAAAACAGGCCGCATCAGTTGCTAGGGCCATCCCTTGCTCTCTCACATCGAAAAGAAGTCACTCCTACAAGTGAAGACCCATGGCTTGACTTGGGCCTGCTCCCTACCACTTCCAGCTACAGCAGTCGTGGGGTGCCATTGCACAGGGGCACTGATGGGTCCACCCAAGGATGACAAATTCTGTTACCAAAAGTTCAGCACTTATCCCCAAGGCCACATCAGAAGAATGAGGACAAGTGGTTGAGAAAAAGGAAAGAAGAGTTTATTAATTTGCTAGAAAATGAGGAGGATCAAAACTCCCATCCTATCCATAAGCAGAAATACAGAGCTTTTACAGGAAGGATTTTCAGCTTCAGGCTATTGCTGTTTAAGTATAGTTGATGATTCTCTAGTGAAGACAATCTTGGGACCTCTGCCTGGACAGTTCTGTTGAGACATCTGTGGTACAAAGGACAGAAGACATGGCCCTGCCCTTCCTGACCACTGGCCTGAGGCAGGGATATAGGTTTCAATTCTCAAAAAGAATGGTGGACATTTTAAAGAAATGGCTTATGAAACATTTTTACCCTTTTTCAGGTCGTACTTTCTGTCACAAACATGCTTAAAACAAAAAATAACTGGTCTCAGCAAAGAAACAGAAAATTTCAGCAACAAAATGCAATATATAAAGAAAAACCAAATGTAAATTTTAGAACTGAAAAATACAATTATTAAAAACCCAGTGGATGGGCTCAATAGCAGAAATGAGGGAGAGGAAACAATGTGTGAAGCTGAAGATAGAACAAGAGAAATTACCCAATCTGAACAACAGAGAAAAAAATAGGCTAGAAAAAAAAAAAATAATAAGCAGAACCTCAGAGATCTATGGCCTACAGTAAAAGCGTCATGTCATTGGACTCCTGGAATGAGAGAAGAAAGAAGACCTTGCTAAAAAATTAAGAAATAATGGCTGAAATTTTCACAAATTTGGCAAAAGACATAAACCTACACAGTTAGGAAGCTTCGTGAATTCAAATTGGATAAATCCAAAGAAATCCACACCAGGACACATTATAATCAAACTTGTTAAAACTAAGGACAGAGAAAAAATCTAGAAAATACCAAAATGATACTTTTTGTCTAAGGAAAAAATAATTCCAGTGAGGGTATATTTCTTATCAGAAACCATGAAGACCAGAGGAGGTAAAACATTGTTTTCCCCAGAATTCTATACTGAGCAAGTACATAGTGCAGGGTTTTAGATAGATTTAACCCCCTTAATCCTGCATTTTAAAGTATTTTTTTCCAAGAATGGATTTTTAATTGTCAATCTTTATAGCACACTTAGTTTAGTGCTGTGGCTCTCAAATATTTTGGCCTTATAAATTGTTCACAATCTTAAAAATTATTGAGAACCCCAAAGGGCTCATGTTTATTTGGGCTATATCTAACAATATCGTCTGTATTAGAAATTAGAACTGAGATATTTTACAAAATATATATTGATTAATTATTTCAAAATAACAATAATGAACCCATTACATGTCAACATACATATCATAATTTTAAAAAATAACATTTTTCAAAGCAGAAATATCTCATGAGAAGATTGGCATTGTTATGCATTTGCAAATCATTGCAATGTCTTATTTATTTAATAGAACACAGCTGGCATCTCATACAGGCTACTGAATGCAATCTGTTATGGTGTATTTTTTCATTTGAAGTGTCTGTAGAAAATCTGGTTTCACACAGAGATATAGCTGGTAAGTGAAGGGTATTTTAACATATTTTTCAGACAAGTATAACTATCTTTTTTTGACACATCACTAAAATTTAACAAGTAGTATTTTTTTAAAAAATATTACCCTTGATGTGAAATCTTAAACCATATCAGTGGAATTTTGGTATTCTGTCACGTTCAAACCCATTGTTCTGCACTTCTAATGGATCTTTTATTTATGGTGCTTTTGTAAAATCATGCATTGGTCATTTGAAAATTATTCATTCACTGACTTAATATAGACCTTCCAAATATTGACATATTTTATGAAATATAAGAGACACAGTTATTGACATCTTCACTGATCTCATCAGAAAAATTTTTGAGTATTGGAAAACTGTGAAGCTCAAAGTAGCAGGTACAATTTTTCCAGAATCCTAATTTTTGCTTGTCAGTGGCTTTCCTTGAACTGATGGGCTCATTTTGTTCATTTTTGAAAGCATGTCTCCTAAATACTAAAATCGGATTAACGATAGGCTGTCAATTACTCTTTCAAGTAAAGATGGTGTTTCATGACAAAAGCATCTGGTTCCACTCACAGCTGAAACAATTGTCCAAGTGCTTTTCCTTGGAATAATCATTACTTCTTGGAATGTAGAAGTATTCTGTGTACATCCATTTGTTATAAGAATTTTTAAAAAGACATGTCCCTCAAAGGTTGAGGTATAACAAGATTAAGAATTTTTACAGCTTCAACAAGGACATACTCAAGTATATTTGGAAGTTTGTTTTCATCTGAAAGTGCATGGCAGTGAAAAACACAATGAATACTATTACGATTAGGTGTCACTGCTTTAATTTCTACTAAAATGCAATCAATTTTATCTATTATTTGGCACTATCAGTGCAAATGTCCACACAGTAAGAAGGGAAAATAATATATTAGTATTTTTATGAAAATATTTTGACCTCACAAACGTCCTCAAACTGTTGCTGCAATTCCCAGCTATCAATGCTCTGAGAATCACTGGTCTAATGTTTCTTTAGTTTCTCATAGGTTTTTACTATAAGCAAGGATAAAACTAACATATTTCCGCCTCTCTCTCTGTTCTCCACCAACTGATGTTAATCAATAGTGTTATCTTTCTTCATATTTACCTTTGTATTGTTAAATATGCTTAAACATCTATTATTTGATCAGCCAGCATTAAATGATATCCTTTGACTCCAGAGATTACCAATGAGGTAATCAGCAAACCTACTATACACCTTCAATCTTCTTTCTTTTTCCCCATAAATTTCCTTTAGTTCCATCATTTCTACATTGTCACGGTATGAACATTATGTTATATTCTGTTACTCCCAGTTGCTGTAACTTTTATAACCTTAGTTGCCTGTTGCCAGTTCATTTGCTGTTGTTTCTCTGTCTCATACGGCTAAAGTTTAGCCCATACCAGTTTTCTCAAGAAATAGTTACTCCCGGCTGGGCGCGGTGGCTCACGCCTGTAATCCTAGCACCCTGGGAGGCTGAGGTGGGCGGATCGTTGAGCTCAGGAGTTCGAGACCAGCCTGAGCAAGAGCGAGACCCCATCTCTACTAAAAATAGAAAGAAATTAATCGGACAGCTAAAAATATATAGAAAAAATTAGCTGGGTATGGTGGTGCATGCCTGTAGTCCCAGCTACTCGGGAGGCTGAGGCAGGAGGATTGCTTAAGCCCAGGAGTCTGAGGTTACTGTGAGATAGGCTGACACTAAGGCACTCTAGCCCGGGCAACAGAGTGAGACTCTGTCTCAAAAAAAAAAAAAGCTTACTCCTATCTCTCCACATCCACACCAACGTTTATTGTTTTGGGACTTTTTGCTTTTTGCTAAAGGTCATTCTCACCGGAGATAAGTGACATCTCATTGTGGTTTTGATTTGCATTTCGCTGATGATTAGAGATGTTGAGTCTTTTTTCATATGTTCGTTAGCCATTAGTGTATCTTCTTTTGAAAAGTTTCTGTTCATGTACACTTAAGTGCACATATAGTAATAACATTCATCAGGTGTCGGGCAGGTGGGAGGGGGACGAGGGGATGGGTACATACACATGTAATGGGTGTGGTGCCCACCGTCTCGGGGATGGACACACCTGAAGCCCTGACTCGGGTGTGGAAGGGCAATATACGTAACCCAAACATTTGTACTTCCATAACATGCGAATATAAAAAAAATTTTTAAAAAAGAAACTCATAGAAACTGTATTTCCTGAGTTTTTATGTCTTTTGAAAGATATTTTGTCTATATATTAAAACCTTTTCATAAACTCTCTTTTCTTGAGTATCTTGTACTCAAAGGACTTGTTCAGCTATATCCTTCTGCTGTTAAATATTATTGTGGTGAAATACAAGGCTAGCCTGCTTTCCCCTTTATAAGTGGCTTGATATTTTTGTTTGGATTCCTTAAGGATTTCTTTTTTCATTTTTGAAGTCTAGTATCTTTGAGCAGATATCTTGGGTTGATATCTTGGGTTGGTTCCATTTTCCCTGGTTTCTGGTCCATTACTTTGTATCTCTTCTTTGGATTTCAGGTGTATACATATTGGAACTCCTTTACTTTATCTTCTTTTACTATATTTATCTCTAAAACATTCATATTTTTAAATTTCTTTTTCCTCCCACTTTTCCAATTTCTATTTTCCATATACCATGTTGTGTTTTTCATATAAAAACTTAGAGGAATGCTCTGTGCACTTTATTTGTCAGGTAAAATGCCTACAGTCACAGGAATCTTTCTTTTTCTTAAGTCAAGCCTGGCAGAAACATAAACCATATACAGCCATAGGAAAAAGCACTTAGTCAGTGCTCAGTAGTGTTTGACATCCCAGAACATTCAATTCCTTAATAATGTGAGAGATCTCACTTCCAGGAATTTAGGAGCAAGTCTTGAAGCTTATATTTCTCTGTCCCCAACATTGGTGGTGATAATGGTAGTGATGGTTGTGTATTCATATATTTGAAGCTGCCATTCTGGTAGCTATCTCAGCTTCCCGTATCCAGTTCTCATTTGCATATGAAATCCAAGGATCTAGCCTTGTAATGATAGATCCAAATTCAGATCTCCAATCCAGCTTACCTATGACGAAGCTACTATTTGGATCTGTCAGAATCACACATTACACATCCTAAATGTTTTGATTTTATTCAAGTCCCTAAGCATGGCCCCCTTATTCACAGCTGGCATCTTTCTAATTTCCTAAAGATAATTACTGCAATGCCTAATACGGGTCTGTGTTTACTCACATCTTCTCCTTCTTGCATCTTTCCCCAAAATTAATCACTTCCACTTCTCTCGTATCCACCCCTTCAAATCTTATCTCAGTAATTTTAATTACTGTTATTAATTATCTAATCTCACCTTTGAACCTTTAATTTCTTTTTACTTTTGATTCTTCTCCTCAATCTACAAACATATTCAAATCTTACTTTGCTTTAAAAGAATACTTCTTTCCACGATCTTTCCTTCCTCTTGTAGCACCTTCTCTTTTCGCTTCTTCTTGAAAGTGTTATCTGCATTTCCTGCTGCCACTGAAATAGAGAGAGAACTCTGACAACACTGTGTAGATTGGATGAGTTGTCAACCATAGCTGTCTTGGTTTTCTGTCACTCATTATTAAGACCCCAGTAATCTGGCTTTAATTCCTGTAACTTCATTGCAACTGGACTCAATAGTTGTCATTAATCTCCCAATTTGCAAACATAATGATGAGACGATAATGTCTTGCTTTTGTAAGCCCATTTTTCCTATCCTACTAGATTCATAGTTTCACAGAGTGTAATCACACAAGGCAAAGATAGAAAAAAGCTGTCTGCCTCATCAACTAGATGTTTAAACATTGCTACACTTGTCTTTTTTGTGATAGTCACTTTAACTTACCTTCTTTCTCAGAACAGAAAAGTATGATCCTAGGTGTGACACAGACCTGAGCACACATCCCTAGCTCTATCACTTACAACTTCTGATTCCAGCAAGCTACTGTCAGCTTCAGTTTCTCATCTGCAAAATGTTTATAATATTCCTTCCCAGAGTGGCTGTGATATTAAATGTGTGTGTAAAATGCCTTGCTCACAGAGTAGTCACTGAGCAGAAGTTGTTTCCTTTTTTATCTCCTGCTCTTACCTCACCCTTTAAAATGGATTTGTTTCCCATGGTATGTCTTATCATATTTTGTCCAATCTACTCTTTAAGCAAACAGTGAGTGACCAATGAAGAGGTTGCTACAATTTCCCCTGAGATAGTGTTTCACAGATTAAGAGATCTCATTGCCATGGAATGTTTCCTGATCTTTGGCCGAAAGTAAATATCCTCACCAGTACCATATATAGAAAATCATGATGAGCAGTGTTTGTGACATGATACTTTTCCATCAACCATGGACGAAGAAAAGTCAGGTTTCATTTTAAATCATTGTCTTGAACCACTATAGTCCAATTTTTTTTTAGTACAATATTTCTTTTCTTTATTCCCATCATGAGAACTAGCTTGTATTTCCCTAGGTGAATTTTAAATTCACATGTAAGTTTTTAATCTAAGTAATGTTTTAAAATATCTCCTTTTTCCTGATCATTATAGCACCCTCTAGAGAATATCTCATATATTGTTTATCCCATGTTCATGATCTTTAATAAAGCTCAACGTTATGAATATGATGCTGAATAAAAACTAACAGAAGCCATTTCATTATTTTATGGTATAAAGTTTGTAAGCTTTTGGTATGAAATGTTATATTTCAACCATCATCTCTTTGCCAATATTTACTGAATACAGATTAGTTCCTTTATCTTCATTAATCTCATGGAAAATTTAAACAATCCTGATTTTATGGAGGTATTCTTTCACTTTAAATAAGAAAACCTGAATAGTCAACTTCTTGCTATGTCAGTGTTACTAGTTTTACCATATTTCCCTTTCAGGATGTTCTAAGACAAAATCTGTCATGGACTTATGACTAATCAGGCAAAGTGAAATGAGGTAATTATTTTGCGACTTTGATCAATGGGAATAAACACCCTGGATAATTCAAGCCCCATTTCCCACTTTTTCTTTAATAGCATTTACTGAAAAGTCACAGTGGATTTTTAGGTAATTGTCTCAATCTTCTTCCATGGGCCTGAGTAAACATAGCTAATGGGTCTGTTTTACATAATGAAATGTTATGGAAAATTCAAAACATAAGCCTGGCAGGGACTTTCAGAGGTCATCTGGAGCATCTCACTTCCTCTAGGCAGGCTTCTTAGAAGTCTTTAAAAGAGAATGCCTGTCTCTAGGTTCAGATTTGCAGAAGACACAAAGCTAAATGATCTAGGAAATATGATTATGGTTTAAAAAATATCCAAGAAATAGGGATGTTCTATCAGCATTAGAAAATTGGAATTAATAGGAAAAAATAAGTTCTGTATTTCACTTTAAATTTCAGTTGTATATGTAGAAATTGTGGCATGGGAGTGGGGAGAAATAACAAGGTAGAGTGAAGAAAGAAGGTGGTTGGATTAAGGCTTGTACTGTGGCCATGTTTCAGGTTCTTGACCGATGACCTGGAGCAGCTGCTGAGCCCCCCATCTGGCAGGAAAATGGATGATCATCTACTGCTGTAGATACAGACAGTCCGCCAGGGAGAATCAATGTGCCATATACTTAGCTGACATGTTCAAATGACAGTATCTAATGGAGTGTGAACTGGACAACAGTCTTTTCCTTTTGCTTCCTCTCTTCCCATATAAAAGACTCTCTCAGCTACAGAGAAGCAGAAAAGTTCAGAGAGAAAAAAATAAAGTTAGGACTAGAAGCAACGTATGGACACATGAGTAGGAGATTCCCCATGCAATCCAGAGGATTAGTTAAAATAAAAAATGGTGGCTTGTTCGTCCCTTTGGAAACTCGGAGTGTAGATGAGGTTGTTGATTCTGTTATTCTAATTGCCATATTAATTTTAAGCCAAGAATTATCCCTGCCTCCCACCCCCAAAGGATCCTCTAACATTTGGGAAGAGGGTGGGACATTGTCTAAATCCATTCTAGATTACCATTCTTCTGGATTATTTGTTCCATCCACCGCACTCTCATTCTTGTGGGATGAGACCATTGTTGATTTCACTTCTGATCTTGTCCTAAATTAATGGCTACCAGAGCTCCTAGCTGCAGCTATTTATACACTGCTGCCTGAGTGATAGTATTGGTAGAACAGGGTGATCATGGGGCAAGCTTCCCTTCTCTTAACACCCCTGTCTTCTATTTCTGTTCTCAGCACCACTAGGTGAAGTTGTATGTTATATCAGACTTAGCTGAATGGTGGGGTGAACAAAAGAGGATGCTGTAGATCTGGTTGTTGCATCTCTCCAGATTTGCCTGCTCCACTGTCCCCTGAATCCCAGCCACTTGCTTGGTAGAGAACTGTAGTTGCCTTCCTACTTGCCTCATCTACTGTTGATGCCACGTGTCTCAGCCTCTCTGGGTGAGGTCAGGATTTGGCACAACCTTGCCCACCAATTTGGGAGCCATGGTGGCTTTGGCACCCAAATCTAACCTAACTAGATCCACGAAGATGCTACCTCTTTCTACCACCTTCCAATTCAGATAAAGCCCATGTGAGAATGGGATCTGGCTTCCTGGAGTGGCCAGGTACATACATGGGAAACACAGAGGAGTTATTGTCCCACAGAATGAACAGAACTTGGACCCACATAGTGCAGGAAATTTAAATGGATTATATTAAGACTTTCCACTTGCTTCAAATCTGTGACTCTCTTTCCACCCTCATCATATTCAGGAGATAAATTTTTAGCTCTACTTCATGGAGAAAATTTATTAATTTATTTCTAATTTTTCATATATAAGAGTACCCACCTGTGGTTAGCATTTACTATTTAGTATGGAATAAATAGGGACTATATCAGATGGGGATTCCCTCGGTCTTCTACTACCAAATCTACAAATCTGGTTGTATCTGCTGCCATCCTGCCTCATGTTCCCTCCCATATCAATGACCATAACTGAGACCCATGGCTACATGGTGCTATAAAGCGGGCTGGAAAATTTGACACTTAGAAAAGGCACATGGGGTTCCCATGACTGGTTTTTAATCAAATGATACTCATTTTCTAGGAATTAGTACATTGTTTCTCTCTATAAAGTCAGTGATTTGCTACCAAGAAAGCCTGCAGAACTATCCCCGTAGGTAATAACAAAGAGGGCATCCATGGCTGAAGACTTGCACCCCTATTGCACTTTAGCAGCATGCTACAATCAGGGTTCAGAGTCATGACTCCTCCACCCTGGCACAGTACTTTCCATATATTTCTTCAATTTTAGAGAAACAGTACTTGTTCCAAAGCTTGCATAATTGAAAATCCTAAAGCAGCAATCAAAACTCCAGTGGATTTTGACTCTTGATTGAGAAAGATAACCATGTCAGCACATCTGCTATCTACTCTTTCTCCCTCTAGAAAAATAATGATTTCTCAGGAATTTGTGGGGCTGTTGCAGTTAGACTGTAAAGCAATTTTTAGATGACGATGTAATGAGGAAATTTTTAATACTTCCTCAATTTGGCATATCCTTATAATGTTACATGTCTAGTTTTCTCATTGTAACAACCAGTTCATATCTAGGCATTTTGAAATTATAACTTAGATTGTGGCAAAACCTCCACAATTATTTTCTGTGTATTCCACGAAGCATAGCGCTTTGGGTCTACTTGACAACAGTTATTTACACAATTTTCCTACCAGTTTGATAATCATGGTGAAAATTTACTCCTGGATCCAACCTAATGTGAATATTTTAATCTGAGATATTGCTGAGTGCTTAACTGCAGCAGGTCTGAGATCCTGGGCAGTAATTCATCAAGGGATAACCTGAGTTAAACTAGGCTCCCTCTATGTCCGGTCTTCAAATGGAGTCACATTAAAAGGAAGCACACATTAATTCTAGAATCTTTGAGGAATAATGTCAGTATTCAAGGCAACATATTACACAGAAAAAATAACTCTCTTTAGGTACTACCCCACCCTGCCTTAATTTTCACTCTCATATGAACTAGTAAGAAATCCTCTTTCTCCCTGGCCACCAGGCAGAGGTCTTCATTCGTTTTTGCATTTTCTACAGCAAGCACAGATAAAATAGTGTACTGAAGCTCCTACTGCCCTGAAACCTCATCATCTTCCTGGCTGCAGTTATCTCCTTCAAAAGTATACTTCTCTCATTCTGAGTATAGTTATGTTCATAGATAACTCTCCCAGATTTTGACCAATAAAATTGTCTACCTTGTTACAAAATCACCCAAGACACTGATAACATGGTGTAAATTGCACCCAGACAGAATTGCACCCTGAGAGAATAGAGAGCTTCCACATGGATGTCCTAATGATAAACCACACATTGAGATGGAGTTTAGGTTGCAAGATTGTGCTGGAGATCAAGGCCAGTGAAAAGAAGGAGGAGGACTTGGAGTTGGGCAGCGAAGTTGAACTCCAACGTAGGCCCAACAAATCCTCTGCCAGCCTGGTGAGGAACTCTGGAATGACTACTGCCCATTGGAGTATGCCCTGAGATCGCAAGGCCTTTATACCCAGCCTCACTCAGTCCCTGAATGTGAGAGGTTCTGGGGAGGACATGACCTAAGCAAGGCAATCCTCTTCAGCCAGGGATGACTCCAAAGAAACTGTAGCTGGAGACTATCTGCTGCCCACACTCTCTTCGGCAGAACAATAAGAACTTCCTTAAAGGGGAATCTGGGCAGCACATCTGTGTCTACCACAGTCGACGTTTGTGTTGCTCAAATCTACTTCTCCATAGAAGTTCAGTGGACATCTCTCCCTGGGGGAAACATAAAGGAGGGAGATCAGTGGGACCAACTACAGTCCCAGCTGCTACATTAGATCTCAGGGCTGCGATTAATACTCATTGTCTCGGCTGGGCGTGGTGGCTCACGCCTGTAATCCTAGCTCTCTGGGAGGCCGAGGCGGGCAGATTGTTTGAGCTCAGGAGTTCGAAACCAGCCTGAGCAAGAGCGAGACCCCGTCTCTACTAAAAATAGAAAGAAATTAATTGGACAACTATAAGTATATAGAAAAAATTAGCCGGGCATGGTGGCGCATGCCTGTAGTCCCAGCTACTAGGGAGGCTGAGGCATGAGGATTGCTTGAGCCTAGAAGTCTGAGGTTGCTGTGAGCTAGGCTGACGCCACGGCACTCTAGCCCGGGCAACACAGTGAGACTCTGTCTCAAAAAAAAAAAAAAAAAAAATACTCATTGTCTCACTCTTCCATTACTCATTTTAGATTTTCCTCACCCTCAGCTTGTCCTTGCCGGCCTCAATAGCTTATTTGGTGGCATAACCCAATCTCAGGGGCCTGACCTAATGGTCATTATGCCCTTCTCAGATCAGATGTTCTATATTTGTCCATTTACATTAAAAATTAAAATGTTCAGGGAGCAGTTGTAGCTGACAATTTTATGGGATGATTGCTGTATCTTCTGGCAAAAGGATGCCCCCTTTGCAGATGAGGAACTCTAACAATGCAAAGCTCAAACTTGCAGGGCAGGAAGCACAAAATCCCTCAGTGTCTTTGTAAGTAATTATAAGCAAGTCCACTTTTGTTTCTATCCCTTGGTTCTCAGACCAATGTGCCCTTCCTAGTGAAAGCATAGCACCATATAAAATTCTTTGATTTAATGCATATATTGCACCCTGGAAAATTGCTCTCCATTTTTGCAGAGCCTTACCTGTGAGCTGACACTTCAACTGTGCTTTCAGCTGGGCCTTCCCATGCTCTATCTGGCCAGCAGATGCTGATGGTACTGTATGGGATATGAATACTGTGTGATATGTCATGTGCCCATTCCCACATCCACGTTGCTTAAAGTGAGTTTCCTGGCCTGGCAATGCTGTTATGAGGATTATTATGCCAGAGGATCAAACACTTAGTAGTGCTGGTTGGGGCCCTGCAGTGAGAAAAGTCAAAACATAATTAGAATAAATACCCCCATGAGGACAAAGAGCTGGCGCTTCCAGGATAGTAGCAGTCCAATGTAGCCCACTTGCTACCAAGTAGCCAGTTATTCTTTTTGAGGAATTGTCCATATTTCAGGCACTCAGCATTGGTTGCTGTTACTTGCAGATTGGACATTCAGCCATGGCAATAGATTGCAGTCCATGCTTTTGGGCCTGTGCATAGTCTTCAGTTCTGCCACTGTGCCCACCTTGTGCATGTGTACTGCCAGCACTGATGACATCAGCTATAATGTCAACCAATCAGGTCGTCTTGTCTACTTGCTTGTTTATTGCTTCTTCCACAGTGGATGCTCTCTGTTGAGCATTAATATGTCGTACAAAGGTCTTCACATTTCATGCTGATTCCTGTATTTCCATCCACATGTCTCAATCCCAGCCTCCTTCTCCTGATTGTCTAGTCTTTTTCCGTTCATGTCCCTGAACAACTGGCCAGAAATTCATCACTGCCCATGAGCCTATATATATTCTAATCAGATTCACTGCCCTTCCCAGTGAAAGGTTTTTTTGTTGTTGTAGTTGCTGTTGTTAGTTTTTTTAATTTTAAAATATTAAGGGGGTCCAGATGTTTTTTTTTACATGGATAGCTTTTATAATGCTTAAATCAGAGCTGTTAGTGTGCCCATCACCCAAATAGTGTTCATTGTACGTGATAGATAGGTTTTTACCCTTCCCCTTCTCCCCACTCCCTGCTTCTTGATTTCCAATGACCATTACTTCTCTGTGTGCCTGTGTGTGCCCATTGATGAGTTCCATTTTATTAGAGAGTACATGAGGCATTGGTTTTTCCATTCCTGAGATACTTCACTTAGGATAATTGTTTCCAGTTCCATCCAAATTGCTGCAAAAGACATTCTTTCATTCCTTTTTTTGGCTCAGTAGTACTCCATGGTATATATAGCACATTTTGTTAATCCATGCATGAATTGATGGGCACTTAGGTTGATTTCACATCTATGTAATTGTAAATTGTGCTGCAATAAACATTTGAGTGCAGGTGTCCTTTAGATAACATGACTTATTTTCCGTTGGGTAGATACTCAGTAGTGGGATCGCTGGGTCAAATGGCAAGTCTATAATTCTTTCTTTTTTTAATGCAGAAAAAGCCTTAATTTTAATTTCAGACAAATCTTTGATACATTAGTACATTCTCAAATGTCATTGGAAATTAGGGGGTTTGTTTTTGGTTTGGGTTTTTTTTTCTTTTTTTAAATTTCAGAATATTATGGAGGTACAAACATTTTGGTTACGTATATTGCCTTTGCATCACCCAAGCCAAAGCTACAAGCCTGCCTATCCCCCAGACAATGCACTCTGCACCAATGGTTATGAACTTACCTATCTCTTCCAACACCCACCACCTGTCCAGCACCCGGTGAATATTACTTCCATGTGTGCACATAAGTGTTGCTCAGTTAGTATCAATTTGATGGTGAGCACATGTGCTGCTTGCTTTTCTATTCTTGTGATACTTCACTTCAAAGAATGGGCTCTAGCTCCAACCAGGATAATACAAGAGGTGCTAGTGTATTTGTTCCTTTGAAGAATCTCCATATTGTTTTCCATAGCAACTATACTAATTTTCAATCCCACCAACAATATATAAGCATTCCTTTTTCTCTGCATCCACGCCAGCATCTATTGTTCTTTCACTTCTTAAAAATGGCCATTCTGACAGGGGTAAGATGATATCTCATTGTGGTTTTAATTTGCATTTCCCTGATGATTAGTGCTGTTGAGTGTTTTTTCATGTTTGTTGGTCATTTGTGTATCTTCTTTTGAAAAACTTCTGTTCATGTCTTTTGCCCACTTTTTAATGGGGTTGTTTATTTTTTTCTTGATGATTTGTTTGAATTTCTTGTAGATTCTGGATATTAGCCCTTAATCAGATGTATAGTTTGTGAATGTTTTCTCCCATCCTGTAGGCTGTTGATTTGCACTAATGATACCATGAGCTGTGCAGAAGCTTTTTAATTTAATCAAGTCCCATTTATTTATTTTTGTTGTTGCTGTAATTGTCTTTGGGATCTTAATTATAAATTCTTGGCCTAGGCTGATGTCTGAAAGAGTTTTTCCTGTATTTTCTTCTAGAATTTTATGGTTTCATGCCTTACATTTAAATCTTTTATCCATCTTGAACTCATTTTTGCATGTAATGAGAGATAGGAATCCTGTTTCATTCTTCTGCATGTGTCTATTCAGTTTTCCCAGCACCATTTCTTGAATAGGTCTTCCTTTTCCCATTGTATGTTGCTGTCTACTTTCCTGAAGATTGGTTGGTTGTATGTAGATGGTTTTATACTGGGTTCTCTAGTCCTTTCCATTGGTCTGTGTCTCTACTTTTATATGAGTACCATACTGTTTTGGTTAATATAGTCATGTAGTATAATTCGGAGTCAGGTAATGTGATGCCTCCAGATTTGTTCTTTTTGCTTAAGATGGCTTTGACTATTCATGTCGTTTTTTGGTTCCAAATGAAGCATATAATATTTTTTCTTATTTGTAAAATATGATGCTGGTATTTTGATGGGAATTGTGTTGAATCTATAAACCACTTTGGGCAGTATAGACATTATAACAATGCTGATTCTACCAATCCATGAGCATGAGATGTTTTTTTCCATTTGTTTGTGTCATCTACATTTTCTTTTCTCAGTGTTTCATAGTTCTCCTTGTAGAGATCTCTCCTCTCCTTGGTTAAGGATATTCCTAAGTATTAATATTTTATTTTCTATGTAGCTACTGTGAATTGTACTGATTCTTTGATTTGACTCTCAGCTTGACTGTTATTAGTATGTAGAAATGCTACTGATTGGTGTACATTGGCTTTGTAAACTGAGACTTTGCTGAATTTATTTATCAATTCTAGAAGTCTTTTGGTGGAGTCTTTGGGATATTCTAGACACAAGATTATATCATCATCAAAAAGCAATAGTTTGACTTCCTCTTTCCTGATTTGGATGCTCTTTACTTCTTTCTCTCATGGATTGCTTTGGCTAGGACTTCCAGTACTATGTTGAATAGAAGTGGTGGCAGTGGGCACCCTTGTCTTTTTCCAGTTCTTAGAGGGGATGCTTTCAACTTTTCCCTGTTCAGTATGATGTTGGCTGTGAGTTTGTTATATATGGCTTTTATAATTTTGAGGTATGTTCCTCATCTGCCTAGTTTGTTGAGGATTTTTATCATGAAAGAGTGTTGGATTTTGTCAAATGCTTTTTCTGCATGTATTGAGATATCATATGATCTTTGTTTTTGCTTCTGTTTATGTGATGAATCACATTTTTGATTTACATATGTTGAACCACCCTTGCCTCTCTAGGATGAAGCCCACTTGGTTATGGTGAATTAATTATGAGGTACTGTTGAATTCAGTTCACTAGCATTTTCTGAGGATTTTTACATCTATATTCATATGGTATATTGGTCTGTAGTTTTCTTTTTGTTGCTGTTGTTGCGTCCTTTCCTGGCATTAGTATCAAGGTGATGCTAGCTTCATAGAATGAGTTAGGGAGGATTCCCTCCTTCTCAATGTTATGGAATAATTTCTGTAGTATGGATACTAGTTCTTTTTTGTAGGTCTGATAGAATTCGGTTGTAAATTGATCTGACCCAGGGCTTCTTTTATGTTGGGAGTTTTTTTATTACTGTTTTAATCTTGCTGCTCGTTATTGGTCTGTTCAGGATTTCTTTTTTCTTCCTCATTGAGGCTTGGGGGGTTGTATGTTTCCAAAAATTTATCTATTCCCTCTATGACTACTAATTTATGTGCATAGATATTTTTGTAATACTTATGAAGAAATTTTATATTTCTGTGATATCTCTTGTAATATCTCCTTTTTCACTTATTGAGCTTTCTCTTCTATTTCTAGTTAATCTAGCAAGAGGTCTAGTTATTTTGTTTATCTTTTCGAAGAACCAACTTTTTATTTCATTGATCCATTGTACTATTTTTTTGTTTTTGTTTCTTGGTTTCCTGTTATTTCTTTTCTGATGCTGGCTTTGGATTTGTTTTGCTCTTTGTTTTCTAGTTCCTTGAGATCTGACATCAGGTTGTTAATTTATGATCATTCTATCTTTTTGATGTAAGCATTAAAGGCTATGAATTTTCCCCTGAGGTCTGCTTTTTCTGTATCCCATAGAATTTGACAGTTTGTGTCTCCTTTGTCATTCAGTGCAAGAAATTTTTGGATTTCAATCTTAATTTCATCATTGACCCAAGGTTTGTTCTGTAGCATGTGGTTTAATTTCCATGATTTTGTGTAGATTTGAGTGTTTCCCTTGGAATTGATTTCTCATTTTATTCCACTGTGGTCTGAGAAGATACATGGTATGATTTAAATTCTTTAGAATTTGTTGAGACATGTTTTGTGGCCTAATATATGATCGGCCTTGTAGAATATCCCGTGTGCTGCTGAGAAGAATGTATTCAGTAGTTTTTGGGTAGAATGTTCTGTAAATGTTTGTTAGGCCCATTTGTTCTACAGTCCCATTTAAGTCCAATGTTTCTTTATTGATTTTCTGCTTCTAAGATCTGTTCAGCTCTGTCAGTGGGGTGATGAAGTTCCTGGCAATCATGGTGCTCCTATTATCTCTTTGCTTGGATCTAGTAGAATTTACTTTATGAATGTGGGAGATCCTGTGTTTGTGCATATATATTTAGAATTGTTATGTCTTCTTGTTGAATTGCTCCCTTTGCATTACATAATGACCTTCTTCGTCTTTCTTTACCATTGTTAATTTAAATTCTGTTTTATCTGATATGAGAATGGCTACATCTGTTCTCTTTTGGTTTCCATTGCATGGAATATTTTTCCCCCTCCCCCTTCACCTTGAGTCTGTGTAAGTCCTTGTGGGTTAGATGTGTTTCCTGGAGACAGCATATACTTGGGGTATATCTTTTCATTCATTTCATCCAGACTGTGTCTTTTGAATGGGGCATTCAGACCATTTATGTTGAGTGCTAATATTGATATGTGGGATGCTGTTCTGTTCATCATGTTGAGCTGTACCTTATTGCTTTGTTTTCCCTCTTGCTATTGTTTTATAGAATCTGGGAACTTTAGCTTTTTGGTGATTTTATTGTGCTGATTCATGTGTAATGCAGTTCTGAGTATTTCCTGTAGGGCAGGCCTAGTTGTGACAAATTTCCTTAGCATTTGCTTGTCTGGAAAAGTCTTTATTTGTGTCTGTCATTTATGAAACTTAGTTTTGCAGGATCTAAGATTTTTGGTTGGCAGTTGTTCTGTTTAAGTTGTTCTTGGCTGAAGATGGGGCTGCCATCCCTTTCGGCTTGTAAGATCTCCACTGAGAAGTCTGTGATTAGCCTGATGGGCTTTTCTTTATAGGTTAGTTGTTGTTTTCATCTTGTTGCTTGCAGAATTTTCTCCTTCATTTTGACTTTGGTGAAGTTGATGGCTCTGTGTCTTGGGGATGTCTTATTTGCTATGAATCTTGCCAGTATTCAATGACCATCTTGTATCTGGATGTTTGAATCTCTGATGATACCAGGGAAGTTTTTATTAATAATTCTCTTAAATACATTTTTCCATGCTTTTTGCTCTTTCTTTTCCCTCATGGATACCTATAATTTGTATACTAGTTTGCTTCTCATAGTCCCATATTTGTCTGAGTGATTCTTCAGTCTTCTTTCTTTTCTTTTCCGTATCTTTAAATGACTAGGTTAGCTTGAGAGCCTTGTCTTCAAGCTCTGAGATTCTTTCTTCTGCTTGGTTTAGCCTGATGTTGAAGCATTCTGCTGTAATTTTTAAATTCCCTAAATGACTCTTTCATTTCTATAAGTTCTATTATATCCTTTCTTATATTATCTAGCTGCTTAGTGACTTTTCATTTTTTTCATTGATTTTCTGAAAATTTTTGGCTTCTCTTTGTTGGTTTTCAGCTTTCTCTTCAATTCCATTCATCTTATTTGGCATCCATATTCTGATTTCCATTTCTGAAATTTTGACAATTTTCTTCTGGTTCGGGTCCACTAGTGTAGATCCATTGTGATCCCTCAGGGGTATCAAACTGTTTTGTTTTTTCATGTTGTCTGAGTTCTTTTGCTGGTTTCTTCTCATCTAAATCCTCTTCTCCCACTTCAGGGCTGATAGGTTTGCAGGGTACCTGTTCTCTTTTGCTGTGAACTCTCCTATTTAGTGAGAAGGGGAGGTTCCAAGATGACACCATTGTGCCCTACTGCGGAATGTTGACCTGGCAGGGGAGTTGAGGGTGCACTAAAAATCTGTAGTGCAGCTGTTCTGTTTTGTCTTGTTCCCCTGTGATTGTCACCGTTCAAGCTGGTGCTTGATTTTTTTGTGGGGTAGTGGGTTGTTTCCCAGATCTTTGTTGGAAGCCCAAGTTGGGGGCTGGGTAAGATTCTCTCCATACAGGCTGGCATTATGAGAGATTGCTCTGCCCAAAGTCTCCCCGTGGAGGTGACAAAGACAGCTGGGCAAGGCTATCTAGGCAGTGGTTGTGGGTGTGGGTGTCCAGACTGTCGGTGTTTGCTTGAACTGTCAAGATGTAAAGTTGGCTCCAGGCAGGAATGTCCCTGGCAGGGTGCTGGACCTCAGGGCAGTTCTATGGGCCCATCAGCAGCTGTGGTGGAGACTTGGGACTGGAGTCTTGGGTACCAGGTGTAGTTCTGGAATCTCAGGGGTGGAGTTATGAGCCCAGAGGGAGCACCAGAGCCACAGGGTCAGAGCTTTGGGTCCTGGGAGCAGGAATGGATCCTTGGGGAGTGAAGCCACAGTCTTAGCAGCTCTAGTTTAGCCTTGGGGGCAGAACTGAGGGCCTGGGCACAGCAGGACCCTCATAGCCAGAGCTGTGGCCCAGAAGCAGGGCAGGAGTGGCATGGGCAGGGCCACATGGTCAGACCACAGTGCAGGAACTGCAAAGGTGGATCCGTGTGGGTGGAGAGTGGCTCTAGCAATGTGGGGACCACAAAGGCAGGGCCACATGGTTGGGGGAGGCTCTGGTGGTGCAGGTGGTGGAGCTGTGCTGGCAGGGGTGATACTGAGGGCCAGGTCCCTTGGGCAGCTGAGGTTCTCCCCCAGCCAAGGTCCTGCTGAGGCAGCAGTCACTGCAGGGCTTCTCAGGTGGTGTTTGTGGCACCTGAGGTGCCCCCTCTGCTCAGATCCCATATTGAGGGGGAGGGGTTGCTAGGCTCCCAGTCATGCGGCATGGCACAGGATAGCATCTACTCTATCTGCTCCCTCTCTGGCCCAGCAAGGCAATACAAATTCTGCTATTGCAAATTCAAGCCCTGTGCAGACCTGGCCCCCCATATCTGAGAGATCAGGATGATGTCGGTTGCAGTAATCTGGGATTGGCAGCCACCAGATCCCTGCTGTGCCTCCTCTCTAGTACAGTGTCTCTGCACAGACTTCAAGCAGCTCCCCAATCAGTCCAGAGGTCTGTGGTGGAGGTCAGGGCCTCTTACAGCTCAGGCTGCAGTGCCTTCCAGTTAAACGTGGAACCCCAGGGCTCTCTACTCCTGTCCTTCCCCATGTGTGGATACATCCCCAAAGTTCCCTTCAATCTTGCCAAATGAATTGACCTATCATGTTCTCCTTCACTCTGATTGCCCCCTTTCACTTCTCTGGAGTTTTACAATGTTCTTTCCAAGAAGAGCCATCAGTAGGTAGGCATCTGCCTGCAACTTTTGATCCTCTTTTTGAGGCAGCATGCTCAGGCTACTTCTAGTCCACCATCTTGCCCCATCCTCCACCAGTGGAAGTTTTAACAATCATATGGCCACCTTGTGCCAGGGACTGTCTGTGTTCCAGCTACCATCAGTAATGGGCTCCTCACTATCAGCCAGGGGATGAATGATCAGCTCCTAAATCCCATCTTATTGATCACTTGTTGGACCACTACTATACCAATGACTGCAGGTTGGGGTCTTTAGAAGCAGACACTGAGTTGGAGATCAAAGAGCAAGTTGTTTATTAATATTAAAACCTGTGAAAGGAAGGGAGAAGAAGCTGAATTTGGCAGAGGAAGAAGTCAAACCACAGTCCAGAGCTGACAAAACCTTATCAGCCTTGCAAAGAGCTCTTGAGTGAATGTACCCCATCGGAGTGTCTCATATTTTCACCAAAATAGCTGGCCTTTGTACTCCTACCTCACTCAGTCACCAGCTGCAGCCTGCCTCTGAGAAAGTAATGACTTCAGTGGAGGAGGACCTTTTCAGCTATGACCCACTGGGAAGGAGCTGGCAGCTGTAGGCTTTTGCTCACCACTCTTCCTTTAGCTGGTCAGTAAGTTCTTCCTTGAAAGAGTCTGATGCTGCATATCCATTTCTACTGCAGTTGTGTTGGGGCAGAAAAAGGAGAAGAAAATGTTTGGTGAAGGTGGTGAACATAGAATTTGTTTTCCCATGAATTCAAAGGTCAAGGGAGTAAAATCAAGGGTTTGGAAGAAGGAATGGAGTGGAAATTTAAGTTAGGGAAAAGGAAGTTCAGAATGTTATGGATATTAGGATGTAGGAGAGGATATAAAAACAGAGAGGTTTTCTCATCATATTTCCTCTGAAGGAAGATGATGAGAAAAATACAAATGAGGAGCATTTTCCATTTCCACATTTCTAAGCCAATTGGCCTCATGATTTGGCCTCATGATTTTAGTACCAGCCTTAAATGGAAGCAAGGCAGTTGTTTGTGGAGTTAGACTTTCTGTTTGCTCCTGGTCTGAAAAAGTAAATGGCAGCAATGAGCACCTGCAAATGAGCCAAGGTTACTTGGTCCAGCATAGATATTTAAACTCAGGGCAGGGTGTTAATGTTTCTGTATCCATATTTTAATCCTCTTAGCTGACTTGGAAAAACTTAAGTCTGAGACTTAACAGAGCCTGTCAGAGCTGATGGGATAATGTACAAAAGGTTTGCCATTCTCACATACAAGAGATGCCAATTCTCTAGAGTCTTAATTTTAACGCAGGGATTAACATCCCTTAGGTCAGCAACTAATTCATCAGAATTAAGAGGGATGAACAGGTGCACTTTTCTTTGTAGTAAAAAAGTTAATAATAAAACTGTTAGCATGCTCTGTAAGCAGAAACTGAGACACTCGGATATTTGCCAAGGGCTTAGAGCCTGAAAAAAGTGTTTTCCTTGCTTTTTTCAATTTTTATGACATGACATATCATGTATACATATGTATATACTTTTAAAAGAAAAATAGTATATACCTCTATGAATTTCCATTTTCCTTTAATAATATATAAATATTATTCTATGCCAATAAATATGTGACTAAATTATCACTTTTAATGACTATTTATATTTTACTATATGTTTTTGTCATAATTCAAATTTTCTGCATTTTGGCACATTATATATTTTTTTCAATTTATTTATTTTTATGTATTTATTTATTTATTTTTTATTTCAGCATATTACAGGAGTATTGTTTTTGTATTTTGAAAAATGTCATTTTTGAATCTCCTAGTCTCTTTATGCCTGTGGACTTTCACAATTATTTCTTTGCATTAAATTCCTAGAAGGTGAATAACTGAGTCAAAGTGCCTAAATATATGTTAAAAGTTACCAAATTGTTCTCCAGGTAAACAGTATGAATTTATACCTAAGATAGGAATATGTAAGAATGTTCATCAATATTGTATTTAATAATTTATTCATCTCTGTCAATCTCATGATTAAAATTAGATCTCCTTTTAGAATTATCTTCTTTTATTATTAGTGAAATTGAGTGTTTTGTCATGTGTTCATTGGAGATTAATTTTATTTTATTTTATTTATTTATCTTTTTAAATTTCAGAATATTATGGGGGTACAAACACTCTGGTTACATAAATTGCCTTTGCACTGCCCAAGTCAGAGCTACAAGCATGCTCATCCCCCAGACAGCATGCACTGCACCAGTTAGGTGTGAGTTTACCCATCCCCTCCTCCCCCATGCCACCTGCCCGACACCAGATGAATCTTACTTCCATATGTGCACACAGTTTTAATCAATTAGTACTAATTTAATGGTGAGTACATGTGGTGTTTGTCTTTCCATTCTTGTGATGCTTCACTTCAAAGACTGGTCTCCAGCTCCATACAGGATAATACAAGACGTATTAGTTCACCATTTTTTTATGGCTGAGTAGAACTCCATGGTACACATATATCACTTCTTATTAATCCTCTCATGGATTGATGGGTACTTGGGTTGATTCCATATCTTTGTAATTGTGAATTGTGCTGTTATAAACATTCTAGTGCAGATGTCTTTTTTATATAATGTCTTTTTTTCCTTTGGGTAAATATCCAGTAGTGGGATTGTGAGATCAAATGATAGTTCTACTTTTAGTTCTCTGAGGTATTTCCATACTGCTTTCCATAGAGGTAATATTAGTTTGCAGTCCCACCAACAATGTATGAGTGTTCTCTACTCTCCACATCCATGCCAACATTTGTTGTTTGGGGACTTTTTGATAAAAGCCATTCTCACTAGAGTTAAGTGATATCTTACTGTGGTTTTGATTTGCATTTCCCTGATGATTACCCAAAATGATCTACAGATTCAATTCAATTCTATTAAAATACCACCATCATTTCTTGCAGATCTAGGAAAAATAATTCTACACATCATATGGAGCCAGAGAAGACCTCGAATAGCCAAAGCAACCTCAAGCAAATAGAACAAATTAGAAGGCATCCATTTACCAGACTTCAAGCTATACTACAAGGCTATAACAACCAAAATAGCATGGTACTAGCACAAGAACAGAGACATATACCAATGGTATAGGACTGAGAATCCAGATATACAATCATCCTTTTATTGCCATCTGATCTTTGACAAAGCAGACAAAAATATACACTGGGGAAAAGAATCCCTATTCAATAAATGGTGCTGGGAAAACTGGATAGCCACATGTAGAAGACTGAAACAGGATCTGTGCCTCTCACCTCTCACGAAAATCAAATCACAGTGGATAATAGACTTAAATCTAAGACATGAAACCATAATAATTCTAGAAGAAAATGTTGGAAAAACTCTTATAGATATTGGCTTAGGCAAAGAATTTATGAAGAAGACCCCAAAAGCAATCACAGCGCAAACAAAAATAAAGAAATGGGACCTGAACAAATTAAAAAGCTTCTACACAACCAAGGAAACTATCATTAGAGCGAATAGACAACCTACAGAATGGGAGAAAATATTTGCATGCTATGTATCCAATAAAGGGCTGTTAACTAGAATCTATATAGAACTCAGGAAACTCAGCCAGAAAAAAATCAAACGACCCCATTAAAAAGTGGACAAAGGACATGAACAGAAACTTTTCAAAAGAAGATAGATCAGTGGCCAAAAAAAAAAAATGTGAAAAAAATGCTCAACATCTCTAATCATCAGGGAAATGGAGATTTATATTAATCTCTTGTGAAATTGCTTGCCCATGTTCTTAGTCCATTTCACTATATGTTTTTGTCCTTTTTTAGAAAAGCACTTTATATATCAAGGACATTTACTCTTTGTCTTAGTTCATATATATATTATCTTTTTGACCACTCTTTTAATGTAAAAGTTTATATTTAAATTAAATTTTTAAAGTTTAAATTTTACTAATTCAAACTAAACTTCCTATCTTGTTTCTAGCTGTGGTCTAATGCAGATCTAAAAAGACTTGTCACATTCTAATATAATATAAATACTTAGTTTTATGGTTTGTTTTTCATAGTTATAAATTTTAATACATCTGAAATTTATTTTAGTGCCATATTTTAAGGTGTCTGAACATACTTTTTTCCAGTTAGTGAGACATTTGACCCAATAGCATTTACTGAAGAATGTATCTATTTCTCATTGATATGTACTGGTATGATTCTGGTATTTGAATCCTCTTATATTAATCTCTCTATATATGCTACCCTCATAATCATACTGCTATAATTATTGTAGCTGTGTGGTATATTTTAATACCTTAGAGACAGAATGGCTATTAATGCATTTTGTTCTTTCATATTAAAATTTGCAACTCAAATTTTTAAAAGTTGCAACTCTTAGTAGCTTAAAAAAAAACAGTTTAAGCTCATAGAATCAAAGAAAAGTTTGGCAACTTTGCTTTGAGAAAAGCATCCAGGCAGTGAGGCCCTAAAAACAAAGGAAACTCTAGAGAGATCCTGGTAAGGCTCAACCTCCCTGGACATGCCAATCTTGTTTTCTCACCGTTCTTATTCTCAGTGTGGAAAACATGGTGACCGACAGCTCAAGACTTTCACTTTAAGGCCTTAGCCAACAGATTAAACTTAATTTCAACTTTTGTCTCTAGCTTGGTAGAATTTTCTGACAAGGGACACGTTGGCTCAGCTTAGCTTAAGCATCCACCACTGTATGTGATCCATGCAGGTAAGCACCTGTGAGGACTGTTCTATCCTTGGCAGGAAATTTTGCAACGAGCTTAATTCATTTATCAATTGCAAACAAGTTGTTTTGAACTTAATGATTAGAATTGTGTTTGGTGAAATGTTATGACCAAACAAATGGAAAATATTTAAATAATTATGATAATGGTTTTGTTTTCTCTTGTTTTAATGGTATATTGATTTTGCTGTTTGAAAAGTGGGTTTGCATGAATGCTTTAAATGTTTGAAGTACATCGTAGTATTGGTTATAGGAGAGTGTTTGTGAACAGTGTGTATTTGGTTCAAAGCCCAGCTTTTTATGACAATGGGCAACCATGACTTGGCCACATCGATTAGGCATCCAAACTCTACCTATAGTGGTAAAGTTGTGGAGAAAACACTTCCTACATATGAAAGTGGAAGATTGGAAGAGGAAATAGAGAGGGTGTCCTTTAATTATTTTATTTTCTTATTATGTGATGTAACAAGCAAGAACATTCAGTTTTTTTCAAATTAACCCAAAGAGTGAACTTTGGGTCAAGACTTCCATTTTTATGACCCACCCCATGACTCCTGCACCTTCAGTAAGTTCTTCTGTGTAGATATGGTGGTGTTTATTCACCATCTAGTTTCTCTGTTTCTTAACTTGTTAGTCTCATATCCTAACCTGTCAGCTTCTCTAGGTCAGGGACTTTCTTATTTCTCTTTCAGCACTTAAAAGCAAAACACTGTGTTTAAAATGTTGGTGCTCCATAAATGTTTTCCTTTTTTTTTTTTTTGAGACAGAGTCTCACTCTGTTGCCCTAGCAAGAGTGAGTGCCGTGGCGTTTAGCCTAGCTCACAGCAACCTCAAACTCCTGGGCTCAAGCGATCCTACTGCCTCAGCCTCCCGAGTAGCTGGGACTACAGGCATGCACCACCATGCCTGGCTAATTTTTTCTATATATATTTTCAGTTGTCCAGATAATTTCTTTCTATTTTTTTTTTTTAGTAGAGACAGGGTCTTGCTCTTGCTCAGGCTGGTCTCGAACTCCTGAGCTCAAACAATCCGCCCGCCTCGGCCTCCCAGAGTGCTAGGATTACAAGCGTGAGCCACCACGCCCAGCCAAATGTTTTTCTTAAATAACTTAAAAAATAAAGACAACATAGAAATACCAGAATTTAGAGTGGAATAGAAATTTGGTTACTTATTTTTATATGTTTGAGTATTTTACATAATGACATTTTATATGAATTTTTCCTTAGGCCTTTATCTCTTTCTTTACTGTAGTTCTACTGACTATTCATATGCTACTTATCTTGGAGATAGTATAACTCATATGCCCATTTTCTATTGAATTGAGCCATTTTTTCCTCCTAGAGGTTTATTCATTGAGTTGCAGAACTAAATATCATGTATTAATTAACAGATATTATATGCAGGATATTATCTAATAGTGGAAGAAGAGTTCACTAAGACATAATATACAATACTGCCAACTTGACCAAAAACCAAATAAGTAAACAAACATAGACATCTAAATACTTTTGGGGAGTTTTTTATGCTATGTGAACACAAAAATATGTTCTCAAGATTAACATTCTATGAATTTGAAATTTAGATCTACTCCTAGAGTGAAAACAGGTAATCAAAAATACACTTTCATTTATAACTGTTTTATTGAAGTACAATCTATATACAATAAACTGCACATAGGTATAACTTGGGAAGCCTTGACATATGTGTGCACCTGTGCAACCGTGTATCATTCCTCGAAGTTCCCTTATGACTCTTCATAATCCCTCCCTCTTGTCCTTCCCAACCCCTTCCTCAGGTAACCACTTATCTGTTTTCTGTCACTGTTGAATAGTTTTCATTTTCTAGAGTTTTATACAAATGGAATCATACAGTATGTACTCTTCTTTTTGTCTGGCTTTTTTTACTAAGTATAATTATTTTGAGATTTGTTCGTGTTTTTTATATATCATTAGTTCATTCCTTCTTATTGCTAAGTTTTATTCCATTGTGTAGATATACCACAGTTTGTTTATCTATTTACCTCTTTATGGACATTTGAACTGTTTCCAGTTTTTGGCTATTGCAAATAAAGCTGCTATGAACTTCATATGTAAGTCTTTGTACAGAAGTTTACATTCTTTTCTCTTGGATAAATATCTAGGATTTGGATGGCTGGAACATACAGTGCATGTTTCAAGAAATTACTAAACTGTTTTCCAAGCAGTTGATTTATTCATTATTGGTTGGTTTATTCATTATCCCCACCCTCAACCACCACCACAATATTATCTACCCGAATAGGTATGTAGTGGTATCTCACTGTGGGTTTAATTTGCTTTTCCTTCATGACTGATGATGTTGAGCATCTTCTCATGTACTTTTACACCATCTGTGTTAGTTTCCTGTGACTGCTGCAATAAATTATCACAAATTTGGTGGCCTAAAACAACAGAAAGTTATTCTCTCATAGTTCTGGAGGCTGGATGTCTAAAATCAGTTTCACTGAGCCAAAACCAGGATGCCTGCAGGGCTGTGCTCCTTCCAGAGGCGGTAGGAGAGAATCTAGTTCCTGCCCTTTCAGAACTACATTCCTTGTAATACTTGGCTTATGCCCCCTTGCTCCATCTTCAAAGCCAGTGCAGAACATAAGTTCTCTTTGATTCTGCTTTTGTTACATGGCTTCTTTCTCTTCTACCATCAAAGCATCTTCTGCCTGCCTCTTATAAGGGACATGATTGCATTTAAGGTCCACTCAGTTAATCCAGGATGATCTCCCTATCTCAAAATCCTTAATCTAATCATATCTGCAAAGTCCTTTTTTTGCCAAATAAGGTAGTATTCGTAGGTTCCAGAGATGAAGATGTGCGTAAATTTTGGGAAGCCATAATTCAGCTTACCATACCATTCATAATTTCTTCTTCTTCATGTTCAAATCTTTGGCTCATTATTTTTGTTTTGATTGGGTTGTTCCCTTTAATTCAGTTTTGAGAGTTCTTTATATAGTATGGATATAAGCCCTTTAGATTAGAAGATATATCCTTTGCAGGTATTTTCTTCCAGTGTGGCTTGTCCTTTCATGATCCTAAAAGTGTTTTTTGAAGATCAGAAATTCTTAATTTTAATTAAGCCCAACTTACCAATTTTTTTAAAATACGGATCATGCTTTTGGTGTCCTAAGAAATCTTTGACAACCCAAGGTCACAAAGATTTTCTCCTTTTATAGTTTTAGGTTTTACAATTAGATCTAGAATCCATTTTAAGTTAATTTTGTATGTGCTACTCTGTATGAATCTAAGTTCATTTTCTTACACATGGATGTCAATTGTTTGAACACCACTTGAAAAGTCTGCCTTTTCGGCATTCAATTATCATTTGTTTATGTGTGGGTCTATTTCTGGATGTGCTATTCTGTTCCATCAATATGCCTATCTTGATGCTGGCCTGTGAACTAGATATATCTCTCTAATTACTTAGGTCTTCTTTAGTTTCCTTCAGTAATATTTTTTAGTTTTCAGAGTATAGGTATTTATTCCTACATATTCTTTATCTATACTAAATACAATTCCATTAAAGAAAATAGGGTCGCAACACCAATATCAAAACCTTAAACCTTTCTCTATATTTCTCTGAAAATGTGTTCTATTTGGCTGAAAAATATACTTTGTTTTTTTCGTATCCTTGATTTCTACAGCATTTTACACAGTCCATTTCTTATGAGAATTTTAACATACTACATATATATTTTTCATTTATCTTTACATCATAAACTCGATGAAGTTCAATCAAAGAACGTGGCAGTTAAATGGCTTAACATTACCTGTGGTTCACAGGTAGTCATCAACGAAGGCAAGTTTAGAAGTATGATACCTATTTCTTTGAGTTATAAGACTCCTGATTGTATTCCATCCAGTAAATTAACTTTGAATTTTTCCCATTTTTGGAACCATAAAATAGAGCTTTGAACGATTTTTTATATATACTAGGACTGTTCAGAAACTATCCAGCCATGTAATATGAAAAATTATATTATTCATACACAGTCATTATTGAAAATTTAACAGATTTCTAAATATGGTATCAATAATTAGCCTAAGGCACAACTGCCAAAAAGCATAGGATCTAAATATAAATGTCTTTGTAGTCTAAAGCCTAACACACTGTAGATCAGTGTGTTCTATTTGCATTACATTACTGTAACAGGGAAGCATATTTCGTATCTGTTTTGCAGTTCAAGTAGCATAAAGAAATTTTTTTTCCTTACTGATTCTTAGAAGTTATCACACAAAAATTCTATAATAATTGCCATGTTACTTATCAAAGGGCAAAGCCCAGGGTTATGACTTACTGACCAGTAGTCAGTTTTTTTTTTTTTTTTTTTTTTT
>NW_012140524.1:12972402-12999590 GCF_000956105.1 Propithecus coquereli | reverse complement strand
CCACCATGCCCGGCTAATTTTTTTTTCTATATATTTTTAGTTGTCCAATTAATTTCTTTCTATTTTTAGTAGAGACGGGTTCTCGCTCTTGCTCAGGCTGGTTTCGAATTCTTGAGCTCAAACAATCCACCCGCCTCGGCCTCCCAGAGAGCTAGGATTACAGGCGTGAGCCACCGTGCCCGGCCCAGTAGTCAGTTTTGAAGGGACTCATATAAATTATATAATCGTGTCTCTAATTGTTTTATTACAATGTTGATTTTTTTTCCCAAAGAATTAAGGCAAATGGAAATTGATAGATACTACATAATAGATAATTAGTTTAATGTAGGTAAATAACATACATTTCAACTTCCTACAACAAAACATTTAGCTTCTTCAGAAGCACAGTGTTAGCAATTGGAGCTGCATGTTTCAATATACTTGAAGTTTCAAATATTATGCTGAGATGCATTTGAAAATGATTAAATTCTTCTCACCAAAAATGCTTTCTATTTTATAAACTTCAAGGTAAATACCATTTTAGGTTGCAGCATCTTATGATGGTTTCTAAGGCAATGTTGATTTTATCTTTGATGCAGAAAGTGACTGTCACTGTGAATTGACTAAGCTGTTTGTTGTCAACATTACTACTATTTTTATACCACCCTGGTATGCCAGTAAATGTTTCTCACTTCATTATTATGCCCAGGCCTTTATAATATCGCTTAATACAGGATGAAAATATTTGTTCACTTTTGGTTTGGATGTTTGTTAGCATGAATGATTATGGGGAATCAAATGTAGTTGTTAAAAAAGGGTTTTCACTGATGAATAACAAAATCCCTCAGAGGTATGGGTACATGTATTTTTAATAGGTGCATTTATTTGATTACCATCAGCCATTTGTAGTGTGTTCCAGTTGCTTCCCCATGAACTGACTTAAAAAAATAGTTATTAAGCCAAGACTCCTCCATCATTCTGAACAAGACTGACTTTTACATATAAATTCAAATTTATAAAGTATTTTAAAAATACTAAATTATGTTTTTAGCATTCAGCTTATTTTGGAGTTGAGGACTGACTAACTTGGATGGTTTATTGTGTTGCCTTTTGCTAATTTAAAAATAAGTATTTTAAATATATAGCAGAAAACGTACGTCTAAAGCACCTAAATGACTCATTATTCAAGAAACTTACTTTTAATAATTAGATACTGAATTCGTTTGCACGTATAGTTCAGAGTCTTTCTGAAAAACTAAATTCTCACATTTTTACTTTTCTAAAAACAATGATGGACTTGTTCTAACCAGCTCTACTTGAGTTTCTTTCTAAGTTGCTTTCAGGGCAAATGACTTGAATCACTGTGTTGTTCAGATTGATAGTATATGATGATTTAACCCTCAGAACTTTAGTGCTGTGTATTTTGGCTTCAGTCCAAGTTACCATGAGATACACATAGGGCACACTTTGTCTTCCCTGAAATCATGAAAACACTGCAATTTCAAGTTATGTGTTACCTGCTCCAAAATAATAAACTGCCCCATCTATCGCCTTCACTCAAGAGCCTATAAAGTGTTCCCCACGGTTCCTTTAAAACTAAATTGAGAATGTACCCTATCTGTGGATATTCATTTCGGTGGATGTTCATTTAAAGGTGTGGATTCGTGTGCTGTTGTCACATTCATTTTAGAAGTGGATTTTCACAGGAAACTAGCAATGTTTCCATGTGAAATTTAGGTCTGATTTCATGTAGATAATTCTTCCTGCCTCTACTTTTTCTCTGAGCGTGTAACATTGAACACACAATTACTTATTTGTAGTCAAAGTTACTCAGTAGAGCTTCAAGCCAAGAACTTCTAGCATAAAGCAGTCTCTTTTATTAGCATTTGAAAATGGAAGCCAAACTATGTGAAGAGTCAATTTTAAGATTAACAATGTTTTGGAAGCACTTTTAAAAGAAATCTTGGGACTACATTTACAACTATCAGGCTTAAATCAAAGGACTTGCCTTGCTGGAGAAGATCTGAGAGATAAGATCACATAAAGCCTCAGAGGTAAATCAGTTTGACATAAATAAGGTTTTGAAATGTTTAAATTCAGTTAAACTGAATTTTTCAGTTTACAGAATACCAAATAGCGTGTTTAACAAAATGTTTCATGATATTTCACTAAGGTTTCAGTAGAGAGAAAACCAGAGACTGAGAAACATTACTTATGAAATTTAGAAAATCAAATTGAATATGTATTAGCAATTTTAGCAAAAGAAGAAATAAGTATTTTCTATTTTGAGTCTTTCATGTATACTCAATAACATTTATAATACCCATAATATCTGAGATATTTTGGGTGTTATATTTTAAAACTATCCTAAGGTAATTTTAACATACATAGATATTTGTATCTATCTAGATATAGGTAAAGAGAGATTGGTATCTCATATATAACATAGAAATCACATATGTTTTGATGGATCACTTTGAAAATTAATTCAGATAACTTAGTTTTTAAATGTGTTTTGATGACTGCTATCAGTCTATAAACAATTTTTTATGTATTTATACGTTTTTAGATACATGTAACATATTAATATATGCTTTACCTCATAGAGTTTCCTTTCAAAAATATATAGAAATCTATAAAACCAACTTAAATGTATTTTAAATGAGCATATTTTAAAAAATAATATAAACTATCATTCAATTTATTGAATATATGTTAAATTCACGTCAAATGAGACACAGCGAGTTTATATTGTTTCCTAATTATCTCTCATCCAAAAAAGACAAAGCAGACTAAAAGACAGATTAAGGCTTTTGTTGGGCCTGTCGATTGGTGCCCAAAAATCTGGGGGCAGTTTGATACTCTGGGATTCAGTATCTGAGCAGGAGGCTCTACTTCCTGTGAAACTACCCACAGGAAACTACCCACTGGAATCGACTTGATTCTTCAGTCCTTCATCTCTCTGGTTCCGTCTCTCTTGGCTTAGCACTTAAGGAGCTCAGGGAATTTCACCCCAAAATATGACTGCTTAGTATAAAGAGCATTTTGAATTAAAGGCCTTTAGCATTCAACAGGCTTTGGAAGGAGCTTTCCCTCTATCTGCATAAAACAAAACAGACCCATCAAAAAGAACAATTGCCTTTCCTTCCCCTCCCTGTTATTATCTCAATATATTGTAGGAAAGACGATCAAGAATACAACCAGATCTGGCCCAAAACCTGTTTTAAAGATAATACCTGTCTCGGATTAATTTCATCTCTAAAGAGAATCATTTACAAGTCAATCTGTTACCCCTCATCCATTCATTCTCCCAGGTATCTATTCATCCTCCTTAGTAACCATTTATTGCCCCTAAACAGAATTACCTATATTCCTCAATTGCCCCCTCCCCTCCAAAATGAGGGTATATAAACTTCTGAACCCCACTGGGATATTGGGTAATCACTCTGTGATTCTCCCGGTGTGCATGGTAAATAAATCTCTTTTTCTTATTAATCTGCTTTATTGTGAGTTGATCTTTCAGTGAACCTTGGCTGTGGGGGCGGGGGGCTGAAGGGGAGGTTTTCCTTCTCCCCAACAGCAACAAAGGTCAATTAAGCTCTGCAGGCCAGGATGAATAAAGTAAGTCCTCATAAACATCCCCCAGCTAATAGTCTCAGTCTTTTATCAACCAGAAAAGCAGTATGACAGATGCTAAAAGAGAAAAGACTTAATGAAAAAAAAGGAAAGAGAAAACAGAGTTCAGTAGTGTCAAACATGATAAAGAGGTAAAAGAAAAGGAAAAGAAAGTCACAGAATTGGTGTAAGAATTTCCTAAATCTGCAGTAATGATATTTCAATAATAAGTACTTTTAAAGCTTTTTGGTTAGTTAGATGGTACAATTTCAGTAGAATAAAATAGCAAACATTATGGTGATAACAGAGCATTAAAAAGATAGTTGGTGGGGAGAACTTAGAAGATTTGTTAAAATATTTGAGAAGTTTTAAAGAAAAGGAAGGAAGAAGAATAACTAAGAAAGACAGAAGGTTCATTTAATGAGCACCTACTAGATGTAGGGACAAAATATAAATTGAGGAAATAGTAAAATAAATAGTACCTATTTAAAGACAGAAAATATTTTCCACATGTCTGTACTTGTTTCTCACAAAGAACCAAGTCAGCCACTGGGGCAAGAAATAGATACATAACAAAAATATTTCATTTATTCACCTTCTTTTTTTGTTAGTTCACAGAATAAGAATGTGAACTTCTTGGATTTCATTTTCCAGCAGTTAGCAATATATTTTTAAGCCAGCTGGAGGAAAAGTTATTCCTGGGAGAATTAAAATCTTGCAAATGAAAACTCAAGATCAAGTACTCTATGCACATATAAACTTCACTATATCACAACAAACGTTTTTGTTGGTACAGTAATTTTGATGGAGAAAAGAGACTCCTTGCCTTTATTCTCCTTTATTCTTTCCGAGATTTTTCTCTCTAGAGATTTATATCTTAGGGGCCTAAAACAAAAGTGAAAGTAAACTTAATTCTTTCTAGTTTTCTTTTTTCTTTTTTTTTTTTCAGCCCAATCACCAAATATTTATGTTCTGGGCACTGTTCTTGGTGCCAGGAACCAAAGGTGAATAATACATGGCTCCTGCTATAAAGGGGTTTATCATCCAGTGATAGAATAAATAAATGCAAGAAATAGAGTGTTGTGGGCTTTTTCACAAAAGTGTGTACCTCTGGGGAAAAAGAAAGAAACAGTTAATTACATTGAGGGGACCTAATAAGGCATCTCAGATAAAATGGCGGTTTAGATGATTACGAGCTTGTATTTGTCAAATGGACAAAGGGAAAAGCATGTCCCAGGTAGAGGAAACAGCACAAACAAAAGTAAAGTGACTTGAAATGATAGAGGATGTGCAGGATGGTATAAATCATGTTGGTATAGCTGGAGTATGAGACGTGAATGTGGGAATAACAAGAGAAAGGCACCACAGAGGTAAATTAGGGCAGTTTGGAATAGCTTTGTCATTTTAGAAGCCTGGAGTTTGTGCCAAAGAGAATAGAAAGCTGCAGAAGGACTTCTTGTTTAGTTTAGTAACATCGTTCTTGCAGCCGTGTCGAAGATAGATTGCAGAGAGGTCCGGACAGAAGGAAGGGGGAGGAGAGAAACTCTTGAAATTATCCAGGTAATATGCTCAGTACTATGTTGCTGTAGCTACTGCTTTAGTCCAGATCTTCACCTAAACCATCATTTTATCTGGGAAGCCTTATGAGGCCCTCTTCATCTTCATCTGGAGTAAAGCAGTAGCTACAGCAATAAAGCAATGAGCACAAAAAGATTATTTAAGAAAGTTGTATCGACATCCACTGGGTAGAAGGAAAATGGGGCCATCAAGAATTATTTCTTCTGTGTCCACCAAGACTTAAAGGCACATAGCCAAACTTCTCCGTTTTCTTCTAATAAGTGGTTGTGGATTAATGATCATTTATTTATGTAAATATAAGTAAAGATTTTCTCTGCAGTTCCTCTGTGTGGCAGAAGAACTGTGTCTTAGTCACTGTTTCCTTATTTTTCTTTTTCTTTCTTTCTTTCTTCCTTTCTTTCTTCTTTCCTTCTTCTTTCTTTTTTCTTTTCTCCCTTTCTCTCTTTCTTCTTTCTTTTTGTCATCTGTTGTTGATGTTGTCTGTGTCTAACAAAGTTTATTCTGAAAAAGGGAGTTTGGGCCAATTTGGGAAAAGGGAATTGATTTCTTTGTATATACATTTATTCATTCAACAAACATTTATGTAGCACCTTCACCGTGTCCCAGGGATATGAAGAGAACATGACCTAATCCATGGCCTTAACTTGAAGATTTCACAGCATGGTGGGGAGAATACATAAGGGCCCCTACAATATAACAACTACATACTGGAGGTACATATGAACTGCAGAGGAAACACAGAAGAAAGTAAATGCTTGAGGTCAGACTTGACAAATGAGTAATTTGTCATGGGGAGAGGAAGTTAGACAGAATGGATACAGTTTATATTCAAAATTTCAGATATATAAGGGAACCTGGCATGTTGAAGGAAGAACAAACGGCTCAGAGTGACCTGGGGAAGAATGGTGACAGAGGAAACAATTTAAGGTAGGCAGGGGCCGTGTTATGGAGGGGACTTCATGTAAAAATTTTTAAGAGTTATGACATGATCACAATTGCAGATGAAGAGGAAAGAAAAGGCACTGATGTTAGTTAAGCCCTGTGCTAGCTCTGTGATGAGTACTTTTGATATAATGTATCTAAATGCATAACGCAGTGGAGAGCACAACTTTGAGCCCAAACAGGTTCAAATCTTAGATCTTCTTTATTATTTTAAGAGTTGGGCCAATTCCTTAAGCTCTTTAAACTTCTATCATCTTCATAATGTTTAATACATAACTTGCAGAGTTGTTATAAAGAACAAATATTAGCTGTAAGGTACATGACATACAAGTGTAGCTATATTATTGCTATTAATAAACACCACTAGAGCCAAAATTCAAAACCATGCTTGATTCCAAAGAATACATACGACATGGGTCTAGTCAGACAGAACGTTGCAGCCCCTTGGCCGGCGTGCTTGCTTCAGCAGTGGGTAGGTAACTCATTTGAAGTCCACCAAAGTTAACCCTGAGAATTATATGGGAGATGGGATCAAACAAACTCTTTTACTCATGGAGTTACAGCCATGAGAATGTTAAGTGTAAAAATCTCTGCCACGTTTTACCACCACGAAGCATGAATCAGCCAACAAGTTAAGCCAAAATAGAAGCAGGCAGAGTCAGGAAAATGAGAGTAAGTCCTAACTCAGTTCCGCCTGAAGTCAGCACAAAAGATGAACTTTTTTAGGTAAATGAGCTAAATTGCTAATAATAATCAAAATAATAACAATAGCTTTTCTTCTGGTTTAACTGAACTTGCATTGAGTTTTCGGTCTTGTATCCAATAGTATACTGACTAATTAAATTGGAATTAGCAACCTAGAAGCTCACTTTAGAATAACAATAATGTAAAGTTGGAGGGATTCTAATCAATAAGGAAAAGAACAAAATATGAAGAAGTAGAGACAGTCCACGTAGACCGCTTGTCCTAGAAGCTGATCTGTCGGGTTGCAGTCTGAAATGTTGGTTCTGTGTTCTTAGTTCTTGGTGCGCTCACAGCCGAAGAATGACCAGACACACCAAAGTAAGGCAAGCATGAGGTGAAATTTATTGAGAGGGAGCAAGATAGGATTTTAGAGCAAGAGCAAGACACAGGTTTACAGAGCAAGATATGTACACCACAGATGATCACCGGACCCCCTGCCATAGCAAAAAGAAAGCTTGGTCATGGTCTGGGTCTTGTTTTATAGTGTCTGGATAGGGACCTCTGGGTGGTTCAGACATCATCATAGAACCGCTTTGGACAGTTGGGAGTTGCATGACCTGAGTCTTACTATGCATGAGATCTCCCATGAGCCTCTCTGAAAGCCCACTGGGGGCAGTGAACTGCAACAGTACCCACTTTCATTCCCAGAAGACCCAGAATTCCTCACTATCACCTAACAGATCTATTTTAAAAAATTAAAACGGAGAAGGTGCAGTAGCTAGAGTTGGGGCAGAGTCAAGAAAGTATTTATTCCTAGGAGGGAGAGACTAGAGCATGTTTATAGGGGAAGAAAAAGATGCCAATGGAAAGGAAAAGCTTGACAGTACTGAGAAGAGAGAGGATAACTGATGGAGACACAGAAGCAGACACAGAATGTGATGAATGTTTCTGTTGTATGAAATCTCTAGTAAGGCCTAGTGTCTGCTCAGATGGTAAATTTAACTAAAAGTGTTCAATTTTTTTTTTAGTTTTTATTTAAAAAAATTTTTGGCTTCTTTAGCATGTCTAATTACACTTTTATATCTCCTCTAATCTCTTCTACTTTTCTAAATCATATGAAGTCTTACAACACCCTGCTTTCCCCCCAAAAGCAAACAAACACACAAATAAACAGAACTAAACTAAACCCCTCTATTCAAACCAGTAGAGAGCTTCATGGCCTAAGAATACCCCAGGATTACTGAAGGCGTCTCAGAATAGTCATTTTGCAGGCTTTTCGTTTCTGGTTTACTTTTTTCCCCCGAAATTTTGCACAGTCTGATGCATAAAAACAATGGGAAAGTGGATGACGTTAAACGTATGAAAGAAATGGCAGGAATCCAATGGGAAAGACATGCCCTCCACGTTTGGCAGGAGGCGCGCAGGGAGGCAGTGGCTTTGCAGAGTGATGAGTCACACTTGAACAGAGGCTCTGGAAGGAATTAGTTCAAGAGAAAGCTGGAGAGCTCCCTGAAATGTCTGCGTGCCTCGGGCCAGTAGCAATCTGTGTGTGATCACAGTGAGACAAAGGAAACCCTGAGATGCTCAGACCTTCTTTCTGGAACCAGCAGAGAAAAGTATCCCTAGCTGCTTTTGTGTCTGTGGTAGGTACAAAATCACCAGCCCTTCTGTATTAGCGAGAAAACATGTCATGAGCACTGCTTTTTAGAAAACTTTATTTGGGCCAAAGTATGTAACATGAGTTTCAGATGTGAGGATAGATAAAGGAAGCCATGACTTTAAAGAAAAAGAAAGACTTTAAAGACAGACAGATCTGCTTAAAGGTCAGCTGGGCCACACTATTAATGAGCTTGAAAAAGACAAGATGAGATTAGGAGAGAAGAAACTTGTTTGCTTAACTCTGAATCAGTTAATGAAAACAAGGAAGTGTCCCACGGCAGCACATAGCTAGCATATGGATGAGCCCTAAAATAACCAGGCAAAGAACAACACCAAATTTAAATATCAAACTTACTCATTGAACATCATTGTAAATATCAAATGCCACGTATTATAAATCAAAAGCTTCCGTTTCTTGGACTGGTAAACTGCTCAATATTTAATGCCTTGAGCAGGAATGGGCCATCTTTTTGCAATAATATTAAAAGTAAATAAACATAAATATCTCTCTATATAAATAACAGCTGTTCTCCTGATTGTCTTTATGTACTGTTTCATGGTATTCATATAACTTTGAAGAGCACTAGTAAAATTCCAATATTACAACAATAAATGACATTTTGAGCTTGTGATATAGAAGAGTACGACTCTTTGTTACACTCTTGTATGTTCAGATTTGACTGAAAAATAAAAAGAAGTTGGGTTTGCATAGGTTGAAGTATCAAAATGTGACCTAAGTCCCCACAATTTGATTTTTAAGTGAAGTGCTATAAAATTAATAAAATTCTCTAGTAGACAATACATATCATGGGATGGAGCATTTTGTTTCTAAAGCATTAAGTAATAGATCAAATGCTATTAAAGGCTAGATCAGTGCTGGGCCATCTAAAATAGGTAAAGAAACTACTAATGTGGAAGTAGTTGCGCGATAATGTCACAACACAACTTTAGAGTACGCCAAAAGGTCTGCTAATTTCTAGCTGTTACAATATAAAGCTTACTTTTTTCATTTCAAAAAACCAAAAGCACTTGAAATGAGACTCCTCCTTTTGGGAATTTACAGTGAAGATGCAAAGCCTTTATAACGTAATTATGATAAAATGACTTGAACACTTCATTATTCCACTTTCGTTTGCTTAGGAGAATAACCTTGACATTAGATTAATGTAGAATGAAATTAGAGTTTCCACAAACTATAAACATCTCCGCCATGTGACTAGAATGATGTCAGCGGAGCCAGTGATCTGAGGCCAAGAGTGAACTGTGAAAGGAAGTCCGCTAACGGCAATTGAAGACAGGGAGCTGGTTTGGCTTTGACTTTTAAAAATTGCCAGAGAAGCGTGTTCTGTGTCTCTCCTGCATCTGGAAGGAGCTGGAAGCTTGTGGGTACTTGAGAGTTGATGGTCTCCAATTTGCCTTCACATGAAAACTCTTGACCCTTTGCCTGGTTTACCTTAGAGTTTGTATTACCTCATTTTTCTTATTTTCCACCGATGCCCTGCCCTGAAGAGCTTTTCCTAAATGTAATTTTTCTTTCTCTTTCTTTGGAGTTGACCATGCAGAAATCTAATAAAGAATGGCAGTGTGTTGCCCTCAAGGATGTGATAATTGTGACATTTGCTTGGGAGATCGCAGTCTATTAATGCAGTACTTCTGAGGAGGCTTTTTGAAAGAGTCCAATGCAATACATTTTCCCCATTTTACAGATTAAGAAACTGAGCTATACATAAAAAATGGAAGAAATAGCAATTCTAATGGTCAGGTGCCAAAATATTAAAGGAAATGAGAAGAGCTGAGAATAGCATCTACTCTGAGCCAGATCCTGTGCTAGACAGTAGGCTATTTCAGTATGTTAATTCCAATTCTCCCATTAACTTTGTAAATTAAATGGGGTTGTTTCCATCTACTGCTAAGTCCCAGGGCTAGGATTTGTCCCCAAGCCCATCTCCTTCCAAAGTCTTTATCATATCACACAATGCTGCCTCTCCACTAAAAAAAATAAATTTATCACATGTTTAAGTAGTAGATTTGTTTCTTAAAGCATTTTATTAACTATTATTTTATTCTCACAATAATCTTTTGAGTTTAATAGAGATTATTAACTTTTCGTTACAGAAAAAGAAACCGAGGTAAATGAAGACCCTCTGACCTGCTTACAGAGGTTAATCACATTATAGGAAATAGGATTGAGGTCTTTCGTGTGGTATTTACATTAGATCACATCATCTATTTTGGTATATTTATTTTGGTATAGACCCAACGCAGTTAAGGTCAATGGTACATGTATAGGGATTTCCACAAATAAGCACATAATTTTACATGCCATTACTAAGGCTGTAGGTAAGAGGCACTATTATACACTATAAAGAAAAATACAATTGTAGGTTTCCTGGCAGCAGGAAACCTATATCCTCAACCAACTAAGCTTATAAGTGGTATATACACTATTCAGTGGATACACTGAGAATAGCCTTATAAATTTAAGAATATATTAATTCTTTCAATCAATAATTATACAAGTTTTCTTGAGTGCCTACGATGTGTTAGTCATGGTTCTAAATACTGGAGACACAGCAGTATACTAAATAAAGAAAAATGCTTCCCTCGTAAAGCGTACATTCTAGTGTAAGAAGTGAGAATAAACAAAAAGTTAAATATTTACTATGTCACATGGGGATAACAACAATGAAAGAAACAAGGCACGTTATGGAGTGCTAGTGTGTGGTCTGCAAGTGTGTGCAGTTTTAAACACAGTAGTATAGGAGGCCTCACACATAAGATGGCATCTGACCGAAGATATGAAGGACACAAGAGAAATATACATACTTGGAGGCAGGAGGTGGTGGGAAAAGCATTTTTGAAAATGCACTAGTAAGTGCAAAGTCTCGAAGGCTGTAGTGTGCTTGTGTTGTTGAAGAGGAAGACAGCTGGTGTTGGGAGAGGGAGTCTGGCACACAACAATGTCAGAGAGGTTCGATGGATACATATACAGGGTTTTACAAATAATCATAAGGGCTCAGAATTTTCTTGGCATGGGAAACTATTAGCTTTGAGCACAAGAATGACATGATTTAATTTGTGCTTCATAAGAACTTCTCTCACTGCTGACTGTTTTATGTCTGGACCAGGGCAAGGTTGGAAGCTATTCAAATGATCCAGGTGAGATGCTGGTGGCTTGCTGAGATGTTAGCAGTGAAGTAGTAAGAAGTGGTCACGTGCAGGCTCTACAGCTGTAGGCAGAATTGCTAAGATTTGTCAAGGGACTGGATATGGGGTAGAAAAGAAAGAGATTAGTCAAGGATGACACAGAGGCTTTTGGCCTGAGAAATTGGAAGGCCTGAGTTGCCCTTTACTGAGATGGGAAGAACTCTAGGAGGAGGAGGTTTAGGAGGAGTTTAGTTTAGAGACGTGAAATAGGCAGCTGCATGTGTGAGGCTGGAGCTCAGAGGAAATGTCGAGGCTTGATACATAGATTGGAGAACCATCAGTTTATAGATGGTATTTAATGAGCTCACCTAGGGAAACTCTGTTGACAGAGAAGAGGAGGAGTAGAAAGACTAAGCCATTGCTGGATAGAAGGTTAAACAAAGACTGAGAAAGAGCACCCAGCAAAATAGGAAGAAAGCAGGATAATTTGATATCTGAAAGCCGAGTGGTAAAAGTGTTTCATGGAGGATTGATCAATTGGTGCCAAATGTTGCTTAAAAACCATGGAAAATGAGAATAGAGAATTCATCAAATGACGTAACAGTGGGAGATGATTCCTGATCTCAGCAAAAGTTGTTTCCATGAAGAGACAGAGTAAAGAATCCTGAAAGGATGGGGTAAGCAGAGAACAGAAGGAGAGGAATTGAAGGCAAAAATAAATATACATCTTACATTTTGGTAAGAGCAGAGCCAGTGGGTTTAGGAAAGAAAAAAGGAGAATGGGCAGCATTGTCCACATGAGAACACCTGCCGGCATCCACACCTGGGGTAGGAGGACTGTGGCAAAGAAATCAGCCATCACATTACAGGGCTGAGTGGGAATTTACGTCCTCAGGGGAGAGACAGTTCTCAGTTGGAGTAAAAGGTGAAGGGAAACTTCACTGACACATTTGAAGATATAGGGCATTTTCTTGGTGACTGGTCCTTTAGTCCAGAGGCCCCAGTGAATGGCTTTAGGAATTGGAGAATGTTAGGAGACAACGTTGGGTTAGGAGATGTGCAGAGCCATATGTGTTTGGGTTCTCAGAGATGGGTAATAACCTAGGAGTCAGGGACTTCTTGTGACTGATATAAACATCAATGATAGACACAAGAGAATTAAACTTGATAGTCTTAAAGAAAATTATAGGGATAAGGCCGTGAGTATTGGCAATGAGGGAGGGGGAGTTGGGAGTATGGCCAGGAGTATACAGAGTGCTGGGGGTTTTGTTATGTGATAACTGTACATGCCAAATATTTCCTTCTTTTTCTAGGTGGTAGATTTTTTTTACTTCTGCCTGACTCCAGTCTTCTTGCATTGTACTATATGTATAATTGTCACTAAGTAAATATTTGTTGAAAAAAAGAATAGAGAAATAAATACATTGTTCTAGAAGATGATAAAACGCTGAATGAGACTTTATCCTGAATGAGATGGTGTAACTTGTGGAAGACCAGGACTCCTGTTAAGAGCAACTAGAGAAACCAGAGAAAATGATGATCAGTTTGACAACATCAAAGGTTGCTGGAGACATAAACATTAGATGGATGAAAATGGCAGACTTAGATTTGGAGTACAACACTCATGTGGCCCATTTTCTCAGCAAAACAATTGCTGTATCCGAAAGCTTCACAGAATTGAAGACAGGAAAATAATCGACGTCCAATGTCTCATAGTTCTTGAAGTGTCCAGTGATTACCCCTGTTTTGAGGGTGTAACCATCACTGGAGTGAATAACCATAGGTCCCTTTGGGAAAGGTCTAAGGGAATCACAGCACATTCTTGCCACGGTATTCCGGGGTCCTTCTACCTAGGGATCCCTGGGTCCTGGTTAATGTGTTCCAAATCTAAAAATTGTCTCAGATCTGATAACTGAACAAAGGCTCACGGTATTTTATTTGGGCAATTGTCCTATCTCCCTCCCCCTCCATTCTTGCTTTGTTGTTGTTTTTATTGATTTTGAGCAGAACCTTTGCTAGCTGCCCCTTTATTTTTCTCATAGGGACATGGTACTTCCTTGTAGGTCAAGCTTGCTTGGCTCCTCCTCAGCTCATTCTCCAACCTTGCTGGTCATTGTGCTAATGAAGCCTCCTGCCTTATAATTCAGCCCTGTCACCTGGTCTCTCTTATTGGGATGGAGAAGCCTAGGCATCACCCCCATGGATGTTAATGAGCCCAGCTCTGTGACTGCCTTTTCCACTGACATTTCCAGCTTGCAGAGGAGAACCACCTCTGAACTTCTCAGTGATGCTGGTGCCCTCACGCCAGTGCATGCCTGAGGGCCTCACTGAGTGTGTGGTCCTCTGAGCGATCTCATGGAACATAATCCTCTAATGGGTCTTCCAGCCTCACATAACGTATCCATTGCAGCATGCCCATTGCTCTCAGCCTCTTTTTTCCTTCCTATACTACCTACCAGGACAATTCAAGCATTTCCACTTTGCTGAGAATTTCCCATTGATTTCTCCAGACTTCTAAGAGCCCAGAAGTGAGTTTGCCCCTATCCCCAGGGGTCCTAGCTAAGGCATTGAGTCCTAATATGATTTGAATATTTTTGTCTCCTCCAAAATTCATGTTGAAACTTAATCCCCAATGCAACAATATTAAGAGGTATAACCTTTGGAAGATGATCGAGCCATGAAGCCTCTGCCCTCACAAATTTGATTAGGTGCCCTTATAAAATGGCTTAATGGAGAGAGTTCACCCCCTTTTTGCCCCTTCTGGCCCTTCTGCCATATAAGGTCACGTAGATGGCATCATCTATGAGAAACGGGCCTTCACCAGACACTGACTCTGCCATTGTTTTGATCTTGGACTTTCCAGCCTCCAAAACTCTGAGAAATAAATTTCTGTTGTTTATAAATTACCCAGTCTCAGGTATTTTGTTATAGCAATAGAAACTGACTAAGACAAGTCTCATGTCCCAAGAAAGTACATCTAAATAAATAAATTCTTGCTTATCTAGTCTTACATTCTAGCTCCCTTGATCAAGCACTACCAGAATCCAATCCCAGGAGAACTCACGGGGCTTATCATGACATTCTTGCTGTAATCTTTTGGTAGACAATGTTTTCATTCTTTATTAAGCCAAGCACATCCCCTGCCATGTTATGCCGGGATATAATCCTAGTTATCAATCTCACAGCCATGCAAGTGCAGGCATATTCTGAGAGGCACACAAGATGCCCCATTGGAAAGAGGTTTCTGCAACATTTTCTAGAATAGTAGAAGTGCCAGCTCTTACTAGGGAAGGATGAGCTACCTCTGCAAACCCAGAGAGCTTACAAAGAGTACCAGAATCTATATCTCCAGGAAACCCCATCCAGGTATCTTGATCTCGTGTATCAGGCTCTTGGGTTTTACCCACCGGGGCCATGTCCCTCACATAACAGGACTACTTTGGTTGAACTTTCAAACATCTCCGGAAGCCTGCAACTCCAACAACTAAATCTTCAGCCTGCCATTCACTCGTGTCTGCCCTCACAACATAGGTGATAAAAGGGGCATTGTAGATGTATACACCTTGTTCCAGTTATTCAGTCAGGCACTAATCCAGGTTCTTTTTGAAGGAATTTTATGGATGTGATTAAATCCCCTAATCAGTTGGCTTTAATTAAAACGGAGATTATCCTGTGTAAGTCTGATTCAATCACTTGGAAGGCCTTTAAAAATGCTCCAGTCTTTTAATAGAGTGCCTCCCACTTGTGGACAGCAAGCTCCAGCTCCTGTCCCTGGGCTTCTAGCTTGTTTATGGTCTTCCCTTCCTGACTGCCTGATGGACAGTCTTCAGACTTGCTTAGCCAGCCCCCACAATAATATAAACCAATAAACATATAATTGCTTACATGTATCATCTCCTACTGGTTCTGCTTCACTGGTTGAACTCTGACTGATACTTTTTCCTTTACTCTATATCTAATATTTCATATGAGTCTAAACTTTGGTAAAATTCAGGATGGAAAAGTGAGTTAAAAAATAGGTTGGAGGGAGAGAAGAGCCAGGGGTGGAGTCTTTACTATTGTATCTTTATGCCCAGATGTTTAAATCTTTTGTTAAAAGAAAGTTTTCTTGTCATTTACTGGACTATATGTTCAATAACTTTTGATGTATCTAAAATTGCATGATATTAAATATATGTAAGTAGTAGACATCACTATTGGAGTAGTAACACTGTGAGATACGAAACATCAACATTTTTCAGTGTAAATCCTTGGATTAGAATTCAAAAGTTTTGGATTACAGGTCGGAAATTTTGCTGATTGGTTTGTACATGAGAATTCTTTACAGATTAGTGGAATTAGTAATTTTCTGCAGAGCATTCTCTTGTAACCTACTTAATAGCATCCAAGCAGAACAAAATCTCTCTTGTAATTAGTGAATACTGGCATACCAAATATCCAACAAAAATAATAAACACAAGGTACGGTTTTATTAAAATTAGTTAATCAGTAAATAAATTTTTATATTTAATTATTTCAAAAAGCCCATATTACCAAAAAATTTTAAAACTTTTGATTTTCATAGGTTCATAATTTTAAGCTATGTTAAATGCATGCAGAAAACGTATTAAGCATAACAAGTTTGGAAGAAAAAATAGTTGATTGTGCAATCTGCAGGAATCATTATAGAATCCATCTGCTTATTGGCTCTCTGACCTAAATAATGAGGAAGACAATAGATTCCTTTTTATATAGGTTGAGCATCCCCTAATCCAAAATGCTCCAAAAGCTGAAACATTTTTAGTGCTGATATGATGCCACAAGTAGAGAGTTTCATGCCTGACCTGATGTGATAGGTCACAGTCAAAAAGCAGACACACAGCACACAGTTTATTCAGTTCCCAAGAAAGAAAAGACTCTCTCAGTCCCCTTCAGCTGTGATATATCTTTTCCATGCAGGCCTAGATTTTCCCACGCAAGCAGCTTATCAGAGGGTAATAAAATGGCTCATGTGCAGGTCAGCTGTGCCAACGGCAGGTTCCTTACCATGCCTCACATGATGCCGAGACCTATGTGCATTACTCACTGTGGTTTTTTGCTCATTCTCTGCTCTGTGGTGTAAAGATATTATTGAAAATGTCAAAAAGGCCTGCAGATAATCCTATGAGTAATAGTTATAAGAAAAAGAGGAGGCATATATGCATATAGATATAGATATATAAAACAGCACAGAAAGTCAAGCTGTTGGATAAACTGGACAGTGGTGTAAGTGTGAAATGTCATATAGAAGAGTGTGGAGTCAGAATAACCAGCATATACGACCTGAAGAAATAGAAGATAAACTGTTGAAGTTCTGTGCTGAAAGTGATAAACAGAAGTTAGTGAAAAATAGAAAAACACTGCATCTTAATAATGTATTAAAAGAGTGGATCTGTCAGCATTGCAGTAAACACATGCCACTTAATGCTCTGTTGATCATGAAACAAGCAAAGATCTATCATGATGAACTGAAAATTGAAGGGAACTGTGAATATTAAATAGGCTGGTTGCAGAAATGTAAAAAAAATATGGCATAGATTTTAAAGATTTGTGGTGATAAAGCATCTGCTGATTATGAGGCAGTGAAGAAATTCATTGATGAGTTTGCCGAATTTGCTGATGAAAATCTGACATCAGAACAAGTCTATAATGCCAATGAAACACCAGTGTTTTGGCATTATTGTCCCAGAAAGAGGCTGACCACAGATGATGAGACAGCCTCCATAGGAATTAAGGATGCCAAAGATAGAATAACTGTTCTAGGATGTGCTAATGCAGCAGGCATGCATATGCGTAAACTGGCTGTCACAGGCAAAAGTTTGCATCCTCACTGTTCTCCAGGGGTGACTTTCTCACCAGTCCAATATTATGCTAGCAAAAAGGCATGGATCATCAGGGACATCTTTTCTGTTTGTTTTCCCAAACATTTTGTCCTTCAGGGAACCTGGACTGAATGACAACTGCAAGATTTTGTTATTCCTTGCAACTGTTATGTTCATCCTCCAACTGAAATGCTCAACAAAAATAACATCTTTATGTCATGTGCCTTCCCCCAAATGTGATTTCATTAATTCAACCATGTGACCAGGGTTTCTTTAAATCAATGAAGATTGAATACAAAACACTCTTGAACAGCTTTCTTGCAGCAATGAACAGAAGAATGGGTGTGGAAAGTTTTCAAAAGGAGTTTAGCATAAAGGATGCCATATATGCTGTTGCCAACACTTGAAACACAGTGACTAAAGACACAGTTGTGCATACCTGGCACAACATCTGGCCTGTGACCATGTTCAGTGATGATGGTAAACAAGATGGTGACTTTGAAGGATTCCGTACATCAGGTGATGAAAAAAATGATGTCTGACCTTACATATGCAAAAAAATTTATGTTCAGAGTCCATCAGTAAGCTAGAAGAAGTGGACACTGAAGAAATTTTTAACATAGATAATGAGGCTTCAGTTGTTCATTCACTGACCAATGGTGAAATAGCCAAAATGGCTCTGAATCAAGACAATTTCGATAATAGTTGGCAAAGATGATGTTGTTAACACTGCAGAAAAAGTGCCTCTAGATGCCATGGTGCAAATGTGTGACAGGCTTATTGAAGAACTTGAGCAGCACGCATTCATAACAGAACAAGAAAGCGTATCAATTTATAAAATCAAAGACAGAACCTCTAAGATAGAATCCATTGTTAATGAGGCGGATGACTTTGGAGGAAACATTTTAAAAAGCCATCTAGCAGAATGTCTCCTCATCCCTAGAGAATCCAATTTCTAATCCCTCAACTGCTTCTGATGTTTCCTCTCATGTAAAAAAATAAAATATAGTGTATGGTCACATCTTACTTTTCATAGGCTGGAACTGAAAGTCTACTGTCGTTTGTTGTTGCTATTGTCTAACATCTGATACAGGAATTCTGGCGATGCTATCGTGCTGCTTAGTTACTCTGGACACATTATTTTTTCACTGTCTTAATAGTGTGTCATATTTTTTACTATTAAGCACTTACATGTGACTAAGTATAAGAAAATAATTTCTTATCAGTAGCATAGACATTTAGCGTCAGGAACAATGGTGAGAGATGCCAAACAACTACAGATAGTCCACATGAATGGCTGAGATGGTTCAACGTACACAAACTTTGTTTCATGTGCAAAATTATTAAAAAATATTATATAAAGTTACTTTCAGGCCATGTGTGTAAGGTGTATGTAAGACATAAATGAATTTCATGCTTAAACTTGGGTCCTATCCCCAAGATATCTCATTATGTATACGCAAGTATTCCAAAATCTGAAAACATCTGAAATTTGAAACACTTCTCATCCCAAGCAATTTGGTAAGGGATACTCAACCTATATTTCTAAAGTTGTTAACTGTGTTTTTGCTGTGTGTCTTTTAAAAATCAAGTATACATGTTATGATCTGTTGCTATCACTAAAAGAATGTGATAATTTAAGAAAAGAGACACAAATCATCTCTTTCTCATTAGAAAGCATAGAAAATACTAATCAAATGCCCACAAGATAAACAATCTGAAACCTTTAACTCACTTTTTTATATCCCAAGAGAAAAAAAAATGACTTGTAAGACTACATAGCAAAATCCAAGGTAATGATGCCTGTACTATTCTTCCTACTCCTAGTTTTATTTTCTTTTATTTAAAAACTATCTCTAGGCAGAGCACAGTGGCTCATGCCTGTAATTCTAGCACTTTGGGAGGCTGTGGCAGGAAGATGACGTGAGGCTAGGAATTTGGGACCAGCCTGGGCAACATAATGGGACCCTGGCTGCACAGAAAATTAAAAAAAAAAAAAAAATTAGCTGGTCATGGTGGCATGCATCTATAGTCCTAGCTACTCAGAAGGCTGGGGCAGGAGTATTGCTTGATCCCAGGAGTTCAAGACTGCCTTGAGCTATGATCACGCTAATGCACTACAGCCTGGGCAACAGAGTGACACCCCATCTCTAAAACAAAGATTTTTTTTAAATATGAAAACTATCTCTGCCTTATCAAAGTGGTTAGGACCAGTTTCCCCTCACGTGATTTATGTAAGGGAAGAAATGAAAAAGCATTGCTGATCAAACAGAATAAATATATGGAATGTTTTAAAACTCTCCTCTTAAATATCATAAAAGACGGTTTGAAAACGTATTTTCCTTTTAAAGGAAATCTGAGTAAGAAAAATTAATCAAAATATTTATAATTAATTTACTTTTGGACTCATTGCATCACTTTTAAAGTAATGTATACACACACATATAAGCATAAACATAGAGTCCTACTTCTTTTATTAGAAATACATTGAGAAATAAGATTTGATGGAAAGCTGATAAACTTTAATTTCCAAAGATTAGATTTAGATTGGAAACCCAAATTCTTGACATTTGAATTGCTTCTATTAATATATCCCTATCTTAAGTTAAAAATATATAATGCTATCTTTAAGATGATTTGTTACTTTTTTTGTTACGTTTTCAAATTACATCAACCAGAAATATAATTAAAATGTAAAAATAATCAAAAATTCTCCAAAATCATTAACCACCATAGCTATAACATTACAAAAATAAAATTAGTAAGTTCAGGTTTATGAAATTAAAGCCAAACAGACTAATTTTATCAGAGGTTTAAAAACTAATAACTTTAGTATCCAAAGTGATCTTCATAAGTTACACCTTTTAAATATTTAGCGTTAGTTGTTTATAACAGCAATCATAATGGAAATATCTGGATTCTACATGCAATTAATTTTGTAAGATAGATAGCAGCTACCAGTTATTTTAGTGCTCTTTAGAGCACCAAAAATACAACAATTTTGAAAGAGTTTTAGGAGAAAAAAATTATATCATTTCTTAGGAGACTACATAAATTGAGGTAATTACATGTCAATGGAGTCTGAGTCCCATTGTCATTTGAACCCTTCAATGATGTCAAAACACAGTTTTCAAAGGTTGAAAATATGGCTTTTATATGAAAATAAGCACATACCGAAGATTTATTTAATACACTAAGGAACAAACAAGGAGGGTCAATCTGTTTCCCAAAAAAATATAGGAGAAACAAAAGTATTTATTGTGACTGAATAAAAGAATTGCTGTGAAATTACCCACAAAATTGAATAATGTTCTCTATGGTAAAAAAAAAAAAAAAAAGAAGAAAAAGAAAGAAGAGGAGGAGGAAGAGAAGGAGAAAAAAGAGAAACGTTGGGTTTCAGAAAAAAATTACATATTTACAGGAAAAAAATTCAGTGGCATTGCTATGAATATTAGACATGCTAATATTTACCCTTAGAGAGGCGTAAAATAGCATAATCAATAGTAAGTAGTAAATTGAAACAAAGGTAAACAATCAGATAATTCTTGGGTGGGCCTGTTAGACAACGCTTGACTGTGACAGTCTCCCTTTGTGATCCTAAGTAAACTCTGGAGATTATTCTTGATTTAAAAGTCAAAGTGTTTTGTCCAGTTACAGAGATTTAGCCAAAGATATTATATAGCTTTCAAACAATATGCTTCACAAGTGTTTGGTTTGGTTTTGAATAACTCTTACGTATTCTTCAATTCTGAGGCTAGAAAAATAAAACAAATTTATCTTCATCAGGTTACATAAGTAATATTTATTCATGTATATGAGCTGTACTTTTTTAAGGTCTCCAGAATCTGCTAAGTGTCTGATCAGCAAGGAATTTGTCTTTTATAACATCTATAAGGCCAAGATCTTGTAATCCATAGAAGGTACCAGACCAGTTTCCTGGGAGCGCTTTGTAGTCTTCGTTTCCACATCTGAGTTACAACCCTTGTTCCTTAATGGTGGGCTTATAGCTCTGATTAAATTGGATTTATTCTCAAATATGACAAGGTTGTCTTATACATTATCTTGGCTGCACAACTGGTTGTGCAATGATATTCCAATTTAAAAGGAGATATCTATTGAACCTTGAAAATAACTACATTGTAATTAAAATTAAAGAATTTTAGTAACACTTTTTTTCTGAAGTGTGAAAAGCAGTAAACAAGATGCCATTTAAAGTATGTTTCATTTCTTTCTGCAAAAGCATAATCCAATAAGATGAGGCTTAAAGGTAAGAGGCTGCTTCATATAACTATGAAAAATATCTGTAATATCACAATCACAAAGATGTGAAAACAACCCAAGTGCCCATCAATATATGAGTGGATTAATAAAATGTGGTATATGTATACCATAGAGTACTACTCAGGCATTAAAAAAAAAGTTATCTAGTATCTTTTGTAGCAACCTAAATAGAACTGGAGACCATTCTTCTTAGTGAAGTATCGCAAGGGTGGAAAAACAAATATCACACGTACTCAATACTAAATTGGAACTAATCGATCAACACTTACGTGCACATATGGAAGTAAAACTCAAGGGAAATCAAGCAGGTGGGAGGGGTAGGAGGGGATGGGCAAATTCACACCTATTGGGTACAATGGACACTAACAGAGTGAAGGGCACACTTATAACTTTGACTCAAATGGTACAAAAGGAAATTAAATAACCAAAAAGTGTACCCCTGTAAAATTCTGAAATAAAAAAGTACATGTCAAAAAAATAAAGTTAGCTCAATTATTAAAAAAATCTCTAATATTCCAAACAAAACACACACACACACACACACACACACACACACACACCCCATAACATACATTTTCCTTATCAGTTCGTTTAGTACTATGCAGTTAATTATTGTTCCTCTTGATCTTGGGTCAGCAGCATGCACTTATAAATTTGCCGGCTTCTGGAATAAAAAGAATTGCTGACTGAGTTGTCTGGTACAGTCTTTAAGTGATGTCACCTTAAGGTCCAAAGCCTATACTAGTGAATCTATTTCCTCAAGTATGAATAGTTAAAAACACCTGCTACATGTCTTTACAGGAGACTCTGAGACTGTTTTTCTCTTTTGAAGACCAAATAGTCGCAGGATCTTTCGTTGGCTTCCTAAGAGTCTTCAAGAGTTATGACGTTATCCTATGAAGTATAAGATGTTACCATAGTTAAAAGCTAAGAAATTAGACTGTCATATTTTCACGGATGCTGGTAGAAAACTCAAGACTCCTGGGTCAGAGGGAAAGGACTGTTCATTACTCACAACAAAGCAAACAGCATGAGCTTCCATTTCGTATCAGTTCCCCTTGCCTACCAATTCCTAAATTGACCAGAGTAAAGGGGGCCCAGGTGGATGCTGTGTATACAATGGGTTTGCATCACAGCTGAGGAAGCAAGAATTTAGGAAACCTAAATCTTTTATAATGAGCAGCAAGGAAATAAAGTGAAATTTACTTCAGAGGAAGATGTATTCATTATACTGACCTGTAAACAAATCTGTCTTCTGCTCTACAGAGAAGCACTATCTTCCAAGGTGTTGTGCTTGGAAAGATATTAATAATCTAGAGCAAAGGTAGTCAGTGCCTCTCCTTGTAAGATATATAAAAATATGAGATGTCTATGAAGAATTATTTTCTGACAAGGGTGAGAAATAATATTCATAGTGAGAGCACTGTGAATTTCCAGGGCCTTCCTGTAAAGTATACAATCTCTAAAATATATTTATATTAACAATAATTTACCCATACAAAATTATTTGATAACCAATGTTTCAGTATTCTATCTTTCTTAGGAATTATCTGGAGTTACAGATAGCACAAATGGACCTCTGAGTAGACAAATTTTAAAAAGATATGAGAATAATATTAGTTTTTTAATTAAAACACTGTAAGAAGCTTAGGCAGTTCAAATTAACTAGTCTCTTCAAGAGGAAACAAATCCAAATATTATACAAATACTGTTTTACTTTTTGAAAGCTTTACTCTACACTGATAACTCAGGGAAATTAAATCTTCAATTAGATTTTTAAATTCAGAATTATCAAACTGGTCTGATTTGTCCAATATTTGTCCAAAGCTTCTTATGAACCAGCACTTTTAGTTAGATTGGTTTGTTTTCCTCTTAAAATGCTAACACATTTTAAAATATAAGAAGTTTTTTGTCTTTATTTTCTGGGACTGTTAGAATTAGGCCCATGTTTATTGCTTTCTATATCAGAACAGACCTAATTTATTTTTAGAGCCTTTGTATCTAATATATTAATGCCCTTTGGAGTAAGAAAATATTTTAAACATGACGAGAGGTCAAATCTTTTCTCAATGATAGACAGACAAAGAAACTTTGCAGCCTCAGTCCATGTTAGACATAGGTCAAAATTCAACACATAAATGCATGCACACAAATCACTGATCCAGATTCCAAATCACTTTTCTTCTTTCCAAAGAGCATAAAATATTTTTTTAATTGATTTGTCCTTGCAAATAGACAAGTAGACTAAGGGAAAAAAAGGTCCAATAACTCAGTTGTCTAACCTCTCCCATCCATCAGAGAATAAATTCCTTTTTCTATGAACTAGAGATTATTAAATGGTCAGATTATGAAACCAGATATTTATAATTTGCTTATACAAACCAAAAGCAAAAACAAATTTAGTCAGGATGTAGAAAATAAAACTATAGAATGAAAAATGAAAACAGTAAGAGAAACAAGACAGTAAAGTTAATATTTACTGCAACTTGACATTCTCTCTATGAGCCAAGAAAGGATGCACTCTGCTTAAGATATGAGGTACATTTCTTAAGAAACTCAGTCTCACTGGTTTAGGAGGATGGACCCACTTGGACATTTCAGTGAGTCCTCCAAAACTGTCACAGTGTGATTTTTTTTTAAGTTTAAAATATGACTGTCATATAAAGTGAGCACATATCAAAAATTTACTTAACTAAGGAATAAAAAACCTACCAAGGAACTTAGGTTCAAAAACATATAGGAGACGGGAAAAGACCTTAATGGACACCTCACCAAAGAAGTTATGCAACTGGCAAAAAGCATATGAAAAATTGTTCCATATCATATGTCATCAGGAAAATGCAAATTAAAACAAAGAAATACCACTACATATCTACTAGAGTGACCCCAATCCACAACATTAACAACAGCAAATGCTGACAAGAATGTGGAGCAACAGGAACTCTCATTCGTTGCCTGTGGGAATGCAAAATGGTAGAGCCACTTTGGAAGACTGTTTGACAGTTTCCCACAAATCTAAACATACCCTTATCATTCAATTCAGTAGCCACGTCACTTGGTATCTACTCAAAAAAGCTGAAAAATTATGTCTACACAAAAACATGCACACTGACGTTTATAGCCAGTTCAGTTATAATTGCCAAAACTTGGAAGGAACCAAGCTTCAGCGGGTGAATGGATAAATAAACTGTGGTACAGTTAAGCAATGAAATATTGTTCAGTGCTAAAAAGAAATGAAGTATTAAATCATGAAAAGACATTAAGGAACCAAAAATGCATATCACTAAGTGAAAGAACAAATTTTAAAAAGCTATATACTATATAATTCCATTTTGGAAAGAGCAAAATTATGGGAACAGTAAAAAAAGATCAGTGGTTGCCACAGGTTAGTGGGGAGGAAAAGATGAATAGGTAGAATGTAAGAGGATTTTTAGGTCAGTAAAATACTCTGTATGATACTATAATAGTGGATACATGTAATTTTACATTTGTCCAAACTTAGAGAATGCACTATACCGAGAGTGATTCCAGATGTAAAGTATGCACTTTGGGTCCATAATCATGATGTATCAATATAGGCTCATCAATTGTAGCAAATGTACCACTTTAGTGGGGGATGTTGATAATGGGGGAGGCTAAAAATGTGCAGGGACAGGGGGTATATGGGAAATATCTATACCTTTCTCTCAACTTTGTTGTGAAACTAAAAGTGCTCTAAAAAGAATCATAATATGTGTATGTGTGTGTGTGTGTATATATATATATCTCATACAAAGTCACATATGTGTATATGAAACAGAAGTATTTAGGAAAGAACAATAGAATAAGATTGTGAAATTACATGCAAAACTGGTAATCCACTCAGGTCAAAAATAAATAAATAAAAAGATAAAACATTTAGTTTGTAGTTTTTTGTATAAATAGGAATGATTTGTCTATTGGCAACATAAATTCATCTTCATTGGTATAAGAGAAGAATATTTGCATTGCTATTATATTTCTACAAGTTAACATGTGGATACTTACAGAATTGTACAATAGCCTAATCAAGAGTAAATAGTAATAATGACAGCAAGATGGCAGATTATGATGTTCCAGCCCTTGTCTTTCCACAAAAACAATTTAACAACTATCTATGGATGCAAATAGCTCTGGGAGTGCTCCAGAGTGTATTTAAAAAGCTGCAGCAACCAGTGGAGCAAAATACCCAAGAATAATTGCACGGAAAAAGGTAGGAAGAACGATTTCATTTTGCCTGTGTCTTCTCATCCCGAGGCCTGTAGAACTCAGTGCTGAAAGGAATTTCCCCAGCCATGTGTTCCCCACAGAAGAAAAAATAAGCAGGAGAACTGCATCAGCCTTTGCTGCCAAGGATCCCTACAATCTTTGCTGATGTAGAATCCTGCCTTCAGGGCCCATGCCACCATTCCTCCCTAGAGCCAGACATGCTGAGTTCCTAACCCCAGCCAATGCCTCTGTGGTTTCCTACCTCTCTGCTGACACCATCACATTCTCCCCAGTGAAGGTCTTTACTTACCAAACTAGTCCATAAAGTCTAGAAGAGGTAACTGCTTCTTTAAATATGCAAACATCAAAGCAAGATTACAAAGAATATAAAAAAAAAAATCAGGGAAACATAATATCACCAAAGAAAGACAATAAATTTCCAAAAACCAGTTTCAAAGAAATGGAGATCTACATATTATCTGAAGAAAATACAAAATAATTGTTTTAAAGAAGCTCAGTGAAGTACAAGAGAACACAAGCTACTCAAAAACTGGGATAACAATAAATGAACAGAAATGAGAAGTTCAATAAAAAGTTAGAGATCATAAAAAAATAATCAAACAGAAATTCTGGAGGTAGAGCCAGGTACAGTGGCTTATGCCTGTAATCTTAGCACTCTGGGAGGACAAAGCGGGAGGATCTCTTGAGATCAGGAGCTTGAAACCAGCCTGAGCAAGAGCGAGTCCCCATCTCTACTAAAAATAGAAAAAAATTAGCTGGGCATGGTGGCGTGTGCATGTAGTCCCAGCTACTAGTAGAAAAAATGAAAAAGAAAGACAGAAAGAAATTAATTAACTCTGGAGCTAAAGGATATAATGACTGAAATAAAAATGCAATAGAAAACAGAAGATTAAGCAGTAAAAAGAATCAGCAAACTCAAAGACAGGTAATTTGAAATTATTCAGTCAATAACCTTTAAGGAAGATCACGTCTATTCCTGGTTTAGTAATTGTTGAAATCATAACAGCTGTTAAACATTATCAAAGGCTTTTTTGGCACTGATTTGGATAATTTTTGCCCTTTATTCTGCAATGTGATAAATCATGCTAATTTTTTTTTCTGATGTTGAGCTATACCTGCATTCCTAAGATAACTCCAGCCTGATTTTGATATATTAATTTTTAAATACACTGTTAGATTTAGATAGTTAGTATTTTATTTAGATTCATAAGTAAA
>NW_012140524.1:12925276-12970247 GCF_000956105.1 Propithecus coquereli | reverse complement strand
ATAGACGGCTCATTCCTTAAAATTATCAAGTCCATCTATGACAAACCCACTGCCAATATCATATTGAATGGGGCCAATAACTTTTTAAATTCTTGAATCGTCCTTATCTGGTTTTAGCATCAAGACTATTTTAGCCTCATAAAATGAGCCATTCGTCTTTCTTTCTTTGGGCTAGTTAATTGCCTGTTTGCTTTCAGCTCCATTTCTGTTCTGGGTGCACTGCAAATGTCTGCTTCATAGTAGGTACTTAATAATTTTTTTTTTTTTTTTTTTGTGGTTGAACAAGAATGACATCAAGGCATCAAAAATGAGTCATGCTTGAGATGATCTAGGCAGTTGGCCAGGATTTCACTGACATCACTCTCTGCTGCCTACTTATCTATCATCTGTCCTCTGGCCCTTGGATCACCAGCAAGAAAGGAAACTTAGAGTTTCTATGTCATGCCTTTTTATTTTCTTAACTTTGTCTTTTAAAAACCAAAATTTTTAAAATTATGATGAAGTTCAATTTATCAATTTATTTCTGTTATGGTTTGTTCTTTATGTGTACTCTAAGAAATCTTTGCCTAACTCAAGATCACAAACATTTTTTTTTCATGTTTGCTTCTAGAAGTTTTAGCTTTTATATTAATTCAAGTTAATATTTATTTATGGAATGTATGGTTTCTTATTTTCCAAAGGAAGTCTAATTATTCCAGTACTGCCTGTTGAAAAGATCATGCTTCCTCAAGTAAATGGCTTTGATATCTTTCTTGATAATCAATTTTTTAAAAAAAGAAATGATCTAGTCAGAGAAGAAAACAGAATGAAAAAGAATGAAAACCTGCAAGATTAATAGGACATCATCAAGTGAGCCAATATGTGCATTGTGGGAATCACAGAGTGAGAAGAGAGAGAAAGAAAGGGGCAGAAACTTATTTTAAATATAATAACCAAAGACTTCTCAAATCTGAGGAAGAAAATAGATATCCAGATCAAAGAATCCTAAGTGATTCTCACAGGTGGAACATACATATGTCTACACCAAGATACATTATAATTAAATAGCGAAAATCAAAGATAAAGAGGAAATTTTCAAAGCAGCAAGAGAAAAGTGACTAATAACATAAATAAGAATTTCCATGAGATTCTCAGGAGATTTTTCATCAAAATTCTTACAGTTCAGGGGTCAAGGGAATAATTTATTCAAAGTGCTAAAATGAAAAACTCTACCATCCAAAAATATTATATCCAGAAAAACAATCCTTTAAAAATGAAGGCAATAAAGTCCTTTGCAGACAAACAAAAACTGAAGGTGTTTGTTATGACTAGACCAGTCTTACGAGAAATGCTTAAAGGAGTTCTTCAAATTGAAATAAAAACATGCTAAGTAGGAACACAAAGGCATATGAAAGCATAAGCTTCACTGGTAAAGGTAAATACATAGACAAATACAGAATAATGTAGCATTGTAATAGTGGTGCATAAATTAATTTTAACCCCTATATAAAAGTTAAAAGACAAAAATATTAAGAATAACCACAACAACAAAAATCTGTCAGTGGATGCAAAATATAAAAAAAAGTGCACATTGACTTTAGGAACACAAAGTGTGGGCAAAGGAAGTAAAAGTCTAAAGTTTTTGCTTGCTGTTGAAGTTCACTTATTATCAGTTTAAAATATATGGTCATAACTACAAGATATTTTATGCAAGCCTCTGGTAAGCACAAAGAAACAACCTGTAATAGATACAAAAATATAAAGAGAAAAAATCAAAACAAATCTCCAGGAAATATACAAAGAAAAACAGCAAGAGAGGAAGAGAGGAACAAAAAACCTACAAAATAGATAGAAAACAATGAATAAAATGTCAATGGTAAGTCTTCACTTGTCAAAAATTACTTTATAAATGGTTTAAAATTCCTCATCAAAATATATAGAGTGGCTGAATGTAGAAAAAGACAAGATTCAGTGATATGCTGTCTACAAAAGACTCACTTTATATTTAAGGACACATGTAGGCTGAAAGTGAAAGATGAAAAAAGATATTCTATGTAAATAGTAACCAAAAAAAAAAAAAAACAGGAGTATATAGCTAGACAAAATAGACTTTAAGTCAAAAACTGTCACAAAAGATAAAGAAGCTCACAAGATTGTATAATAATGAAAGCATCAATTCAACAGAGAGATATAACAATTGTAAATCTAGATGTACCCAACATCTGAGCAACAAAATACATAAAGTGAATATTGACAGATCTGAAGAGAGAAGTTGAGAGCAATACAATAACAGTAAGAGACTTCAATACCTCATTTTCAATAATGTATAGACCATCCAGACATAAGATGAATAAAGAAACAGCTTATTGAACAACAGTATCAACGAAAGAGACCTAAGAGACACATACAGAACTTTCCTTGACAGCAGAATACACATCCTTCTCAAAGAAAAATGGAACATTTTCCAAGACAGATCACATGTTAGGCCACAAAAGTAGTCTTAACAAATTTAAGAAAAATGAAATATACTAGTTATGTCTTTTAACTGTGATAGAATAAAACTAGAAATCAACAAGAGTAAGAAAATGGAAACATTTACAAATATATAGAAGCTAAAGAATATACTCTGGAAAAACAATTGGGCCAAAGAGGAAATCAAAAGAAAATCTTTAAAATATCTTGAGACAAATGGAAATGAAAATATAACATACCAAAACTCATGGGAAGCAGCAAAAGCAATACTAAGAAGAAAGTTTATAATGATAAACATCTACTTTAAAAAAGAAGAGCTATCTCAAACAGCCTAAAATTACACCTCAATGAACTAGAAAAAGAAGAACAGACTAAACCCAAAGTTAGCAGAAGGAAGGGAATGGTAAAGATTAGAGCAGAAATAAATAAAATATAAAATAGATAAACAATAGAAAAATATCAATGAACCAAGAAAAACAAAATTGAAAACACCTTTGTTAAACTAAGAAAAAAGAAAAATGACTCAAATAAATAAAATCAGTAATAAAAAAGAAGATATTACAACAGATGCTTCAGAGTAAAAAAGGATCATGAGGGACTATCATGAATAATTATTTGCCAACAAATTGGATAATCTAAAACAAATGAATAAATTCCCTGAAACATACAATCTACCCAGAAACACACAACCAAGACTATATGTAGAAGAACTAGAAACACCAATAACAAATAAGGGAATCGAATCGGTGATCAAAAATCTCCCAACAAGGGCCAGGTGCAGTGGCTCACATCTGTAATTCTATCACTTTGTGAGGCCTAAGTGGGAGGACTGATTGAGGTCAGGAGTTTATTACCAGCTTGAGCAAGAGTGAGATCTCATCTCTACAAAAAAAAAAAAAAAAAATAGAAAAATTAGCTGGGTGTGGTGGAGTGCACCTGTAGTCCCAGCTACTTGGGAGGCTGAGGCAGAAGGATGGCTTGAGCCCAGGAGTTTGAGGTTGCAGTGAGCTGTGATGGCACCACTGCACTCTAGCCCAGGCAACGGAGTGAGACCTGTCTCATTAAAAAAAAAAAAAAAAAAAATCTCCCAAGAAGCAAAAACCTAAGACCAGATGGCTGTACAGGTGAATTGTAACAAACATTCAAAGAATTAACACCAGTGCTTCTTAAACTCTTCCAAAAAATAAAAGAAGAGGGAACACTCTGAAACTCATTTCACGAGGCCAGCATCACCTTGATACCAAAGCCAGACAAAAGCACTGCAAGGAAAGAACAATTTTTTGGATATGACACAAAAAAGAACAGGCAACAAAAGCACAAATAGACAAAAGGGATTACATCAAACGAAAAAGATTCTGCACAGCAAAGGAAACAATCAACACAGTGAAAAGGCAACATATGGAATAAGACAAAATATTTACAAATCGTATATCACTTAAAGCATTAATATCCAAATACATAAGGAACTCATCCAACTCAATAGCAAACAAAACCAAACGAAACCAAACCAATCCATTTAAAAATGGAACTTAAATGAACATTCTTCAAAAGAAGACATACAAATGATCAACAGGTGTATGAAAAGAAGCTCAATATCACTAATCATCAGGGAAATGCAAATCACAATCTCAATAAAATATTGCCACACACCTGCTATGATGATTATCATTAAAAACATAAAAGATAAGTCTTTGCGAGGATGTGGAAAAATAGAGCCCTTGTATACTGTTGATGGGAATGTAAATTGGTACAGCCTTTATGGAAAACAGCATGGAGTTTCCTTAAACAATTAAAAATAGAACTACCTTATGTTCGAGCAACCCCAATTCTAGATATATATCCAAAGGAAATGAAATCAGTATCTCAATGAGGTATCTGCACTCCCATATTCATTTCAGCATTATTCACAATAGCCAAGATATGAAAACAACCTAAATGCCAGCTGACGGATAAAGAAAATATAGTATATATACATATATGGGAATATTATTCAGCCTTAAAAAAGAAAGGAATTCTACCACTTAGGAAAACATAGGTGAACTGTAGGACGTTACACTAAGTGAAATAAGCCAGGCAGAGAAAGAAAAATACTGTACGATCTCACTTATATGTGGAATCTAAATAAATCAAACTCATAGAAATCCAGAGTAGAATGGTGGTTGCCAGGAGATACGGGGCAGGGAAAATGGGGAGATATTGGTCAGTACAGAGTATTAGTTATGCAAGATGAATACGTTTTGGAGACCTAATACATAGAATAGAGGCCATCATTAGCAATACTATATTGTACACTTAAAATTGCTGTGTAGATAGATCATAAGTGTTTTCGCTATAAAAAAATGAACAGGAAGAAAATGGTAACGAGGGGTGATGGATATGTCAATCAGCTTGATTATGGTGGATCATTTTACAATGTAAACTTAAAACATCAAGTTGTACACCTTAAATATATATAATTTTAATCAGATTATTTGTTTTTCCACTTTTGAGTTGTATGAGTTCTTTGTAAATTTTGAATATTAACCCCTTATCAGATATTTGGTTTGCAAATATTTTTTCCCAATTCGTAGGTTGCCATTTCATTTTGTTGAATGTTTTCTCTGCTTTACAGAAGGTTTTTAGTTTGATGCAGTCCCACATATTTATTTTTTGCTTTTGTGATGTGAGGTTTTAGTGTGATATCCAAAAAATCATGCCAAGACCAATGTCTAGATTTTTGCCTATTTTTCCTTCTAGCAGTTTTATACTTTCTGGCCTTACATTTAGGTATTTTATCTATTTTAAGTTTATTTTTGTGCATGGAGTAAGATAAGGGTCCAATTCAATTCTTTTGCATGTGACAATCCAGTTTTCCAAGATTTACTGAAGGACCATTTATTAAAGAGATGGCCCTTCCCCATTGTGTCCCCTTAGTGCCCTTTTTGAAAATTAGTTGACTGCATATGTTTGGATTTATTTCTGGGCTTTCTATTCTGTTTTACTGGTCCGTGTTTATTTTTATGCCAGTACCATACTGTTTTAATTACTATAGCTTTGTAATATAATTTTAAATCAGGAAATGTGACACCTTCAGTCTGATCTTTTTTTCCCCTCAGAATTATTTTAACTACTCAAGGTCTTCTGTGGTTCCATACACATTTTAGAATTGTTTTTTCTATTTCTGTGAAGAATGTCATTGGGATTTTGACAGAGATTGTATTGAATCTGTGTATTGCTTTGGGCAGTATGGACATTTTATTAATAACAATATTAATTTTTGATGTACTTTCTTTTGAGTCTTTCACACCATTTAGTGAAATTTTATTTAGCTGACAGTTTGTAAACACTACCCCCCGCCCACCACACACACACATTGGATTCATATAGTATAGAGATTCTCAATATTGACTGCATGTAGAATCATCTAGAGAGGTTTTTACAAAAATATTGATGCTTCAGACACACCACACCACATAAATCAGAATTGCTGTGGCTAGGTCCCAAGTATCAGAATTTTCCAAAACTTCTTCAGGTGATTCAAATGTACAGCCAATGTTTAGAAATATTGACACAGTGAATTTTTTAGATGTTAGGTATCACTTTGCTCCTAATATCCCACAAAGTTTTCAAATACTTTTGAGCCAAAAGAAATTGTTAGTATAATACTTTTTAGAATAAGAAGCTTGAAAATGTATTCACAAAATTTTTTGTTTTACTATGTTTTTTAGAAATAGACATTTTTTTTGCTAATATTTGGAAAACTACAACTGAAATATATCTTGATAGAATGTAAAGGCATACTGTTGGTCTGGTGTGTAGTAAACCAGACACATTGTTCACTCCAATGGCTTTAATGTGTATATAGGTGTGTATGAGTGTGTGGGTGGGGATAGGGGGAGGATACAGGTCAATATTATTTCAAAGCTGAGAGTAGGTTTTTCATATAGAAAAATTATACATTCTTTCTTTGGCGAAAAATTTTTTATTGTTAATTGGACTTTCTGTTATGCAAAGATAAAGTCAATATCCTGTTGTGGAATTTGAAAGTTCAAGACAGTAACATGCTATTCTTCAAGAATAAAAGATTGCAATGGTTATTTTTACTCTAGGAAGAGTGGTCATAAATCCTTCTCACACACCTACTTTTTGGGGAGTATCTGAACGTGGTTGTCTAGATTCTAGGAAGATATAGGGAAGGAGGAATGGTGGTCCTTATATAATAGTTGGGTAGAAGCTCAGTTGAGAATTGTCCAAGGGTACCTGTGGAGTACTTTGGTCTAAAAATTCTCATACATTTAATCCAGTTTCAAGTGTTTTGTGTAAATGTATGTATATATGTATACTTCTCACAAATAAAACTTTGGCTTTTTCTACACAAACCTTCAGTAAAATCTTGTTAAATCATGTTGGCTGGTCTTAGCTGTGCTGTGTGGAGTTGAGGATATTCTGGGTCCATACTTGACAAGAAGTGCCAAAGTGGAAAACAGCAACTGCCCTAGGGAAGACATTTCCAGAAAGCAAGAGAAGATACAGAGAGTAGAATGGAGACATGATCTGGCACAAGGAGTGAACTATAGGGTAGAAGTGATAACTAGAACAATTCTAGAACCTGCAAACATTTCTCAATGATTCCAGAAATATCTAGGGAGAAGACAGTGTCCCAAGACCAGACATTCAGTTATTGAAGATGGACACTACTGTGGTAAAGGGAAAAGTGACTCCTGATAGCTGAAGCAGAAGAGACAACTGGATTGCAATAGGGAAAAATACCCTAACTTTATAGAAATAACTGTTAATTCTATCACTCAATAAGCATCTATTAATTGTATTAATTGCCTATGTTGATATCTATTGCATATTACTGTATATATAAAATGGGCCAGCAAACAAAATTATTTTCTTTAATGAGGCATAGTATTAAAATAATAAATATATAGCAAGGCACTTTGCCAGGCACTGTCCATATGAAGCTGTTAATTATTATCTTCAATTGTAAGTCTTTGATAGGACCATCTTAAAAAAATAAAAAATAAGCTGTCCTATACAAAGTGTGCATTTTTATGTTTTAATTTTAAGAAGTTTTTGTTTGATAATTATTTTTATGTACAGTATTTCTATTCTATTTCTGGATGGAATTAAATAAGGGAGATTTGCTTCAAGGCTGATCCGTGGAGAATCCCTTTTAGCAGGATGACAGCGTAATGAGAGAAGGTTAAATAGGCAAGGCAGCCAGTGCCACTGAGGGTCATCAAAGATCAGCATAGGAAGGAAGTTCAGGATATAGAAGCCATCTGGCCAGAGATAATTTAGCAAATCCTCACGAGGAAATCTAGCTTTTGTTAACTTTAGTTACAATGCAGAACAGAAATGTTTTAAACTCTCTTAATAAAATGAATGATTCAAGATTCCAAGGGAGAATACCCTGCAATGCTGCCTTCAAACATGCTGAGAATCTCCCATTCTCAAATATCTCTGGCTAAAACTGAAAATGAGTTATAGTGCACTCAAACTTACAGCATATGAAGTTAGCATACACATGTTGAGTACACTTTGTCTAGATGAGCACACTTAGAAAAATGAAATTATAACCGAAGTGCTTTCTGCACAGTGGACAGTTTTGTTATTGATAACACTCCTCTGTTACATATGTTCATTTATATTCCCTTTATTTTTAATCCTCACCCCTGTTTTTCCTCCCCAGGCCCCTATTTTCTTGTACTTCTCCCAGGCTGGTCTAATTTGAGAACTTTCTCATTAACATTTCCTATAAAAAATGGATAATTGCCAAAGAAATGAAAAAATTCAAACTTTCTGTGTTATAAATTTTAGTTCAATCTTTTAATTATACCCGAATATATAATGCAATGGAGTATACAATTTGAGGTTCTAAGGCTTCTTGGGTTTCCTAAAAAATTACATTCTTTTTTTCAACAAATATTCACTGAGTATCTCATGTACTAGATAGTATTCTAGATACTGGAGATAAATCAGTGGACAAAAAAAGAAATAAAAATCATGCCCTTACAAAACTTGTATTTAATAAATGTGTTTATCCATATCTATCTTTACATAAACATATTTTTATTAAAAATCAAATTTTTAAAATATAATACCCAAGAATGAACACACACATCCCTATATAACAGAAAAGGAGGATTGGTGGTCCTTGAATTGGGAGTGAAAAAAGTGTCAGTTTTAAATGGAATGACCAGGCTAGGCATCCCTGAGATGTTGACATTTGAACAAAGACCTAAACGAGTCGTCCAATGTCACAGAATGCTGTTGTGTGAGCGTCCTGGGGGGATTTGAACAATAGTTGGCTTTAATAGGTGAACTGATAGAATCCTAGAAGTGACACACAGTTAATGTATCAACACACAGTCCCTGAGAGAGGCAGAAGCCTTCCCAGCAACAGGGGGAAGGTTAAAAATCAGTTGTTTGATCTAAACCACCTGTGCACTTGCTTTAAAGTAAATACACATAATTGTGGTCAGTCATTGAGAATCCTAGATAAAATAACAATATTTTAAAATAGTTATACATTTTACTTTGATCAAGATTTTAATATAATCAGAAACCAATGTCAGAAATATTAGAAAATGAATCAATCTAAACATTTTGGTTTATATTATGGGAAGATGTGTCTGTCTGGCAGAAAGAAACAAAGGAAAGGAGGTGGATCAGGGTATGATGTACAAGGAGAGATATGACTTGAGAACACAGGAGATTTACTGAACATGGGAGAGGAAAATCTACCCCTTTGTTAGACATCACCAACTAAATATTGTGCTATGTTAATGCAATGAGTGTAATAAAGTTGGTTACTTTAATACCAGATCTGAGCAAATCCATTCAAACATAAACATACACAGACATATGGTTCTGAATTGGTAGCATATTCATAGTCCAAACAACACACAAACTTAAAAACATACCTGGAGTGAATTTTTTATCCCAGTCTTGTAGCTTATATTATATGGTCTTTTGCACCTTAAAATTCTTTCCATATTAATCCATATTAATACATTCATAAAGTACTTCATTATTCTTTTTCATTTTTTAGCAATTGCAAAGTATTCCATTGTATGGATATACCATAATTTCTTTAACCTATTAATGGAAATTTAGGAAGTTTTCTTTCTTTTAATGCCATACTGACTAACAATCATATACCTATGTGATTTCACATGTGGTAGTATATGACTAGGATAAAATCCCAGTAGTAGAATTATGGTGCCAAAGGGTATACACATGTTAATTTTGATAAATGATGCCAAATAGCCTTCATAGGAGTTGTACAAATTTACCCTCTCACCAAAAATTCGTGAGAGCTACTGTTTCTCTACAGCCTTGCCAACACAGTGTATTTTGGATTTTAGTTTATCATATGTATAATTTGCAGTAAGAGTTCCAAGAAGTTGTTGGTTGAGGCTTAAATAGAAGTATGACTTCAGTTAGATCATAAAAAAAGATTGAGACTTGAATAAACATAAAGGAGGAGACAGGGCATTGTTGGAGCAGAATAATGTACCAAGTAGATGGTCAGGTGAAAGGAAGAAAACCATTCAAGCTAAAATATGCCATGGTGACAAAGAAGACAAGATAATGAAAGGCTTATTCAGGGAAGTCAGCAGGACACTGAGGGAAGACTGTGTCTGTCAGTGTTCTGGTCCTTAGGCTATTACAAAAGGTATAACTGAGACATAAGGACCCATCTATTAAGGTGACTTAAGTTTCATCCTGAACAATCTTAAATTTTCTCTCACTTCTGCCTAGTTTATTGATGATACCCTATATTTCTTATGACATTCATTCTGCCTGTGTCTTTGATGCCTTCAATTTTGATTCTACTTTATCTCTGCTTTTTGCAGCTTGCTAATAAATGTCGTGAGCAGGGGATCATTGGAGTCAGCATGGTGGCTGGCTACCACAACCCTCGATGACTATTACATTTCCCAAAACCCAGTAGCGTTTGCACAGCCCAATGCCAGTATTGTTTTTCTTCCACTCTTGGCTAATTTTCAGCTCCATGTCTTTGTTTGAGATTTTCCATTTACCCAAAATATCCTCCTTTCTCTTCTGACTCTATCCAAAGTCTACTTAACATTCAAGGCCTAACAGTCAGTGCACGTTGACTATATACACATTGATGAATACTCTTTCCTCCCGTACTTGTGCGCCTTGTATAATTTAATAGTATCTTATTCTTTTTCATTCTGCAAACTGTTTTCCTCCAGCAACTAGATAATAAAGGTCTCATAATCACAGACCATTTCTTATTTTTCACTTCCTATCCAATACATGCTAGTTGATTGATTGATTGATTCTTTTAAGCAGTACTTAACTAGTTCTTATTGAGGATTATGTTTATTAGTTACAGGGCAAACATCTTAGCATAATGAGTAAGATATTTTACAAGTCAGTCCTCAGTCTACTCTTCAGCTCTCCTGATTTTCATTTTTTTAATGTACATTTAAACTCTAGCCTTGCTGAACTTTTCAGCCAGTTTCTGAAATATCATGTTATTTCTATCATGCCTTTGCATTTGCTCTTCCCTGTTCCCGTGCTACCTACCCCCACACACTTATTAGACTGGCATCAGTTTCCCCTTACTACTTTGCTTATGCCTCTTAGTGCAGATAGTCCAGTTGCTCTTGATTCCGCTAGATTGTGAGGTCCCCCAAATCTCTCTTATTCATAGCTGTGTGCTCACAGAACAGCAATCTGACAGTGGAGGAGGACGTTGCATCAATCAATGTAAGAGTTATTACCAAAATACTAAGAGAAGTAGAATGGGGCATAGTGGGGAATGTCCTGTATGTTTGAAATCCGTGGGTAGAGAAGCTTTTAAGAAAAATGGATGGCCAAGAAGGGTAAGAACTCAAGAAATGTGACGAAAAAGGAGAATAGAAGAAAGATCTTTGAATTTGATATGTAAGAGACCATTAAGGTGCATGGGCAATAATAAAGTATTAGCATTAAAGAACTGAATATAGATTGCTTATTAGAAAAGTTTGGCAGTAAAGAGAAAGAGAAAGAGATGAGCATTAATTAAAGATGTCAGCATTGACAAAGATGAGAGAGATTAATTTGTTGATTTTAACATCTTCACAGACTTTCATTAGTAATTACTTAGTATGTGTATTTTTTCCACACCTTTTAAACAAGTAAGAAAAAATATAATTACATTGGAATAAATTATATATGAGAAAGATAATACTTAACACAAACATTGTCATTTCCTGTTATGTCACCTATGTCTCTCAGTATAGCACAACACAACCCAGTCTATATGACTATCATTCCACACAGAGTTATGTTTATGAAACGTTACCTGATAAAATATTTCTGGTTTGTCTTAATTGTTCTCATTAAATTTAGCTCGCATTTCAACACATATCTTAAATCTCATGACCTCTGTGAAGTCTTCATAAATACCTCTAGTTGAAATCCTTATGGAATTCCCCCACGTTATCATACTATTTATTTATATTTCTTGGAGCACAAATAATGCAGTTACTTGTGTTATTATCTTTAAATTAATAGACTTTATCTCTTAAGGCAGTTTTAGGTTTACAGAAAAATTTAACAGAAAGTACAGAGGTTCCTAAATATCCCCGCCCCCTTATTTTCATGTATTATTTACATCTTATATTGGTGTGGTACCTTTATTACAATTGATTAACTAATATTGATACTAATTAACTAAAGTTTGTAGCTTACCTCGGGGTTCACTCTTTGTGTTGTATAGTTCTATGGGTTTTGCCAACGCCTAGCGTCATGCACACACTGTTACAGCATCATACAGAATAATTTCACTGCCCCCCAAACTCCTCTGCACTCCATCTCTTCATCACGCCCTTTTTCCTAACCCCAGATCTTTTTACTATCCACATTGTCTTGCCTCTTCCAAAATATCATTGCGTTACTCTGTTTTCTACTGCTATAACAGAATGCCACAGGCTAGGTAATTTATAAATGAAAGAGATTTATTTGGCTCACAATTTTGGAGGCCAAGAAGTCCAAAGGAAGGATGCCAGCATCTGCTCGGCCATCTGGTGAGGGCCTTCTTGTTGTGTCATCCCTACAGCAGAAAGGGAAAAGGCAAGCAAACACTCACGACAGAGAAAACGGGGGCTGAACTCATCCTTTCATCGGAAGCCAACTCCCGAGATAACTAACCCACTTCCTCAATACTGGCATTCAACACCTCTTAGAGGTCCCACCTCTCAACACTGTTATGATAGGGATTAAGTTTCCAACATTTAAACTTCAGGGGGCACATTTAAACCATAGCAGTCATATAGTTGGAATTACACAGTGTGTAGCCTTTTCAACAGGCTTATTTCACTTAGAAATGTGAGTCAGAGTTTACTCCATGTTTTTTTGTGACTTGATAGCTCATTTCCTTTTATCACTGAATAATCTTCGATGGATGGGAGTACCACAATTTTTTTATTCATTCACACATTGAAAGGCATCTTGATTGCTTCCAACTTTGGGCAATAATGAATAAAACTGCTATCAATATCTGTGTTCAGGGATTTTTTTTGGACGTAAGTTTTCAACTCATTTGGGTAAAGACCAAAGAGTATGATTGTAGGATCCTATGGTAGGACTATGTTTAATTTTATAAAGAAACTGCCAATGCATCTTCCAGACTGGCTGTACCATTTTGCATTTTCACCAGCAATGAATGAGAGTTCCTGTTGCTCCACATCCTCACTAGCATTTAGTACTGTCACTGTTGTGGATTTTAGCCATTCTAATAATGTGTAGTGATACCTCATTGTTTTAATTTGTAATTCCTTAATGACATATGATATTGAGCATCTTTTCATATAATTATCTGCCATCTGTATATCTCCTTTGGTGAGGTTTCTGTTCAGATCTTTTGCCCACTTTTTTTCCAGGTAATATTTATTTTATTTTATTTTTTATTTCAATAGATATAGGGGGTACAAGTTTTTTTTTAACATAGATGAATTGTATAATGCTGAAGTCAATTGCTCACTTTTTAATTGTGCTATTTATTTTCTTATTGTTAACTTTCAAGGATTCTTTGTATATATGGATACAAGTCCTTTATCAAATCTGTGTTTTACAAATATTTTTCCCAGTCTGTGGCTTGTCTTTCTATTCTCTTAAACTTGTATCATATTTAATCAAATGTTATAGTTGAGTATAATGTCTTGTGGGGTGGGATTTTGTCTTAGGAATACTTTTTGGTTGAAGTTAATTAACTTGGCAAGCCCAGTAATATTTACATCAGGCTTCAGCTTTTCCTTCTGTGACAATTTTCTCAGTGAAGTATAGAACAGTGGAAAGCCCAGTTTTCAATGTTTTCCAAGGGTTCAGCTATTCAAGAGTGTATTTTAATATATACGAAGATTCTTTTTCCAAGTGTGTGTAAGCAATGAAATGAGAGATTATCATTCTTAGTTTGTAAGTGACCAATATTTAACCTGCATATAAAACTTTCTTACCATATAATATACAAGATTAATATAATTCCTTCAGAGAAACCAAAAGAATTCTTAACTTTCAGTTTATCCTTTTTTGTGGTTTTGATGGCTTCTGGAAAAATAACTGAAAATATCTTAACATTAATGTAACCCCTTCAGACAACCAAACTACTAAGTTTTTGTGGTGCACAGAAAGCGACAGTACTTGGGATAAAATTCCAAAGAGTAAAGGTGAAGAAAAACATGATAAAGTCCCAACAGAAAAAATTGGAAAATGTTTTGCGAAATCTCAGTCCTCTGGGCTTTCCTAATCGGGTGAGAGTCTACCCAGTCCAGGAACTTGGAGTCACCACCCCCAACAACTTGGATCAACCTTATGTTAAAAGTTATAAATTTACTTGACAGTTTCTTACTCTCCTTTCCAACTTGTGAAGCATAAGCCAAATAAGCTAAATGGCAAATTATGCTTTTATCTACCTTGACAATGTATGAAAATAATTTTTATTGTACATTAATAATTTGTATTGTATATGAGACTATGTACTTTCCATTTTGCTTTGAAAACTTTTTCATTTTTATTATTCCTATAGAGGAGGAATAGATAAGGCAGTCATTATTTCTAGTCACTTATCTCATCTATTAGATACCTCCACCTAACGGTTCCACGAATCTGAAATTCAATGTGATCATATTTTTCCATGTCCCCATAATCTGTTATGCTTTTATACTCTCTGACTCAATTAATGACATTAAAATGTATCCTATTTTCCAAGATAAAATCTTCAAAATTATACTCACTTTCAAACCATTTCCTATTCTCTCTTTCCTATTCCCAGGCCATTCTCTGTATTACCTTGTAGTATATCAATCTGGTATCAATTCCTAGCTTCAAAATTTTGGCTAATGCCCAATTATCTACATGAAGAAATGTAAATTCCTTTTAATGCAATAGAAAGCCTTTTATAAGCAGGTTTTGATAAATCTTTCCAACCTCATCTTCCTCTATACTCCAAAATGCACTCTACACTGACTACATTGAACTCTCACAATTCCCAAAAACAACTTGTTTCTTTGATTTTATACCTGCTATTTTTTCTGTCCTTTTCTTTCCACCTAAAATTTTTCTTTTTCTACAAAAATTTTTAAAAAATTCTGTGACATAATTCATCTTTTCCTCCTCTGTGTTTGCACATCATCTTGTTCCATTCATTGTAATTACTTTGGTTGTTTTCCACCTAAACTATAGTTCTTTTAGAATGGGAACCAAGTATCCATCACTTTGCACAATACCTAGCACATGGTTTGCAGTTAACAAAGGTCAAATGAATGGAAGGCTGATTGAACAAATGAATGACTGATTTGCCAACATTTTGTTTCCAAAGTAAAAAACAAAAATTTTTCCCTGCCTACACAGAGAAGATCTAGGATGAGTTATTTTTCATGAGTACTCTATATTTACTCGTTTAATTAAAAACACATATCACTGAGTATAAGTTACTTTGTTTATTGAAAAATAGCAAAGATGTTTAAGACCTACACCCCACCTGCAGTAAGAAACGTGGACTTTGGCAGGCAGGTCCACAAACAGCAGACTTGGGTAGAAAGTAGTGGGTACTGTGGGAGAGGTTTAGGATTCTGGGAGCAGAAAAGATGACAAACTACTTTCAGCTTCATAGAAAACATGGCATTTCCTTCAATTATTAAACTATCAGTACAATGTAGACAAGGAGCGATGTGAAGAAAACACATTTTGTAAAGAGTGCAGCACAAACAAAGGCTAGAGATAAGAATGTTAGGTAAGTTGTACATGACCAGGTTGCAAAAGACCTTTAAAGTCAGGCTAAGGAGTCTGACCTCTGTTCCATAAATCGCAGGGAGCTTTTCAGGTTTCTGGACAAAGATGTGACATTGTAAGACTGTCTGCTAGGACAATTAGTCTGGGATCAGTAGATGAAATGGATTAGAGAAAGGATAGGCTAGTAATGGAGAGAACAATGTAGCAAAGTGTGAAACACTTTTATTTGCAGCATTTTGCTTATTAGATATAGTGTTATAGATATTTGTTAATTTTGCCAGTTATTGCCATTTTCATATCAAGAAAACATTGATTTTATATCTTCTTTTTTAGCTCGAAGGGTGGAGCATTTGAACTAGGGATAGCCTAGGGAGTTTTCCCTTTACCCCTGGTTGCAGTGTTTGTTTCTAGAAGGAACAATGACCCAAGGCAGAGGAACCAGACTACTAGTCAATTCTGGACTTTATTTAAAATCAACCAGAAAACAAACTATGTTCTGATAGACTAGGTATTGCCATGATGTGAGCCTGAAGTTTCTGGGATATTCCCCCTATAGCCTGAAAAATCCAAAATCCGTACAGCCTACAGATAGATCTTAGTGATATTGTATAAGTCCTGAATCAAGCTTTGCCTCTACATTTTTGGAGGCATATTGGTGGAAGTCCGTTTGGGCTAGGTTTTCTGCAATTGAAAGAATTTTTGTACATCAATTTGTTTCACTGATCATCCATATCATTGCACGTTATCAGATTTTATGGATGAGGCATTTTGGAGGTTTCTTTCCACACTTCCATCTTAAGAAAGAACTCAAAGCAACCATAGTTCAAGGTTTAGCCACAGGCAACAGTAGGATTTAATCAAGTCTACTTCATAAAGAACAGTGACTAATGGATAATTAATGATTAATGAAAGTAAGGAGCTGTTTTGAGTTAAATAACTTATGGTATGTGAAAAACATTTGTAAGTTGTGAGGCATAATACAAAAGGTAACTGTTAATACTCAGTACCATTTTTGTATTGGTCTAATATTTATTGCCTCATCCATTGCCTCCTGGAATTCAAAAAGTCTGTACTCTTCCTGTGCACCTTTGGTTTTTTCCATGGTTACCACACTGATTTTCCTTGTTTGTCCATCTGTTGCTTTAAAAAAAAAAAAAAAAGAATCAGGTAAGGCCCATTTCTTTAGAGAATAAGAGTGAATTCATCTTTTCTTAAACCCCTTAAGAAAACATCAACCTGACAATGGAGGCCTTTATTGCTGGGTGTTTTACTGATGATTTATCGTCTTTAAACCTTGTTTTACTATTTAATTGGCAGTTTCAATGCCATCTCCACCTTTATCTAATATTGCCCCATATTTCAAAAGTGATTTTGCTAACAAGTGAAACAACTTCTAATCCGACTAAGAGAATTAAATTTGGGTTTTAATTTATACTTCACAAAAACACAATTGCTGAGTGATCCCAACAGTGAAAGTAGAGGTGCATAGCAGAAAGGAAATAGTCTCAAAACAAGAATACTGGCCGGTTATAAAACCTTATATAAATATTCCTTTTGGATTAGTCGAAGCTCAGAGCTTTCATTCTTTGAAGTTTGAAATCAGCCAGATTTTTTAAATATATTTTTCAACTTGGGAAATGTATTTTTATTATGCAGTTGAAATATTTTCTTTAAGCACGACTTGTCACATCTATTATTTAAGTGCTTCAAAATTAGCACTTCCTTTCTCTGATGGAATATTCCATTTCCTCATTTCTTGTCATCTCATTTATTAAAATAAAAAAAAATTCTTCCCCTGAGTCCCCTGAAACTCTTTATAATGTTTTTTTCCTACTTGGAATAATCTGCCTTTTATAATATTTACCTCTGTCCCTGTTGTATCTCCTTCACTTAATCGCTAAGCACTGTAAGAGGAACCCTTAGTTTCTTCTTGTATATTACTGTACACTCTGTTCCCTTCACTGCTTGCAATACTTATTCTCAAGGCACAGGATGTAGAATGGGAGTGAATTGTTACTTTACAGTGGAATCTTCTAGCATTTATTTATTCGTTTTCTTTATAGCCAATTTTTGTCTCTCTTCTCCCCACCACTGTTAGAACACAAGCTCCTGGAGAGCAGGGGTCTTTGTCTATTTGGTTCACTGATGTATTCTGAGCATCTAGAATGGTTCCTGGAACAAACTTTATTCAATAAATATTTCCTAAAGAAATGAATGTATGTTTGAATGAATAAACAATAGTATTCATCATTTTAAAAGCTGAAAGTCACTATACATTTTTAATAAACAAAAACTATAGCATAATCTCGATTTCTTGCATTTATAACCCAAAGCTACTATCCCAGAATAAGAGTTCTTTAGAATGACTTGTAAGATGACACAGTAATAGAAAAACAAAGGGAAAGCTTTAATTTTAAGAAACTTTATGCATCTGAGTTTGCTCACAAAATGCCTTCCTTGACACTATCTGCTGTCCCCTGGTCTTGTCCCATCCTTCTTTCCTCATGCTCATCATCACATCCCTCCTCTGTGATTCTTCTTCCTGGTTTTTTCAAGTCTACTAAATCATAGGGTGCAGATTGGCCATCCCCTTCTCACAGGCTTTCTTACTCTTGGAGCTGTTCCTGAAGAAGAGGTGCTGTGAATTTTAAAAGAGAAAGAGGGTAAAAAAAATAAATAAATAACAAAAGCCAGTGAATGGTGGGATGTGAACTGGGTTTTGTTGTAAGTTGGAGGGAAAATGTACAGTTGACAAAAAGAAAGAAAACCCTCTTTCATTATAGCATGCCAGGGAAAGGTCTCAACAATGAGAGTAGAAACTTTTTCAATTTATGAGGGTGCTTTCTAAACCATGGTGTTTATTTCCAGAATCTCTTTTCCTAAAATCAGCTGACTAGATCACTTTTGAACAAACTTAGTTTCCATGAAATATATTAATAGGTTGAAAATTTGAGAAAAAAATATGTGCAAACAAGCAAACTTACAATTGTAGCTATTTGAAAAAAGAAAACAATAAGGAGAACTGCTCCTTTTTTGAAAGTGGACTTTGGCTAAATTAATTTCCTAAGTTATGTGTTAGAAACCATTTCATGTGAGTTATCTAAAATATTCCACAGGCCTTTCTGTAACTTCTCAAAATTCAATGGACATAAAAATTTCCTACGGATCTTGTTAAAATGTAGATTCTAATTTAGTAGGTCTTGGTGGGGCCTGAGAGTCTACATGTCTAATAAACTGTTAATAAGCTTACAGGTGATTACGATGATGCTGGTGGTTTGCAGACCACATTTTGAGTTATAAGGCTTTAGACATTTTCATTTTTTTTAAATATTTTTAAACAATGCTTTAATTTGCAATACCTAATTATTTTATTTTGGTCTTTCTACTATATTTTAACTTGTTTTTACAAAGGAAATTCTTTCATTTATTCATTATGCTCTCTAACTAAAACACATGATTCATCTGATTAAATTTTAGTTATTTATTCTTTTGGAAATTTTTTTTTGACTGCTAAACTGAAATGAAATACTAAATAAATGGCATAATGCTCTAGAGTTAGGTGAAAAGATAAGCGTGTCTCACCTTCTTGTTGGCTCCCCACAGAAAGACAAGGGAGTTTAAATCAAACAATCAGTTACTGGCTAAGAGTAGACTTTTCCTCTCCTGTTTCCTAATTTAAGGCACTTTCAGCAACACGTTACATACAATAGACTCGGTCATATATTTTCCTCAACATGGAGAGTTACAAACCTCCTCCTATTTTTGTACAGTCAAATTTTCAGCAACATATTCTACTTTCCCTAAAGTAAAAAAAATTAGAACTATATTCAGTTTTTAGCTTCAAGTGACTAGCTAACATGGTAAAAATGTCCATGTTCAGCAACACTGAGTAGAAACGTTTTTTACTAGGCATTCAGTTTTCAGAAACATTTTAACTATGACCACACTGTGAATGAATTTTTAGAAACACCATTGGGGAATTTTCTTCCTAAAGTACCACCTTCATACTACTGAATACTTTTAGGTCAGTGGTGGGGGTAAAAGATGGAATTTAGAAAGATTAACTCTCTCTAGCATTCTGAAGAGTTTTAAAGCAATGATGCTAACAAAATATCCCTTTGAACAAATATATTTGTAACTAAACACACAAATATTTTTATGAGCTTTGGTTGGAAGAAAATTATAAAAATATTATCTAGCAATGAGTTGTAGTCCCCACTCTTCGAAGTTACATCTTCTTTGACTTCAGTCTTCCACTGGCATAAAATTTAAGCCAGTTAACACAACATATTAGAGCTGCTGAAAAACACAAGCACATTTACTGAAATTAACACGGAAGACACAGGAAACTATTTTATCATTAGATTTGTGATGATGTTTTGCATTGAGAGAAAAATATAATTTATTGACATCGTTATCAAGGGTTACCCAAGCAATCGCCAACAAAACAGTGTTTTATTTATTGTTTTTTAAACCTACCTAAACTGGATGAGTAAAGACAAAACAGTCTGTACTTTGTTGCCAAAGGGTACCTTCTACACTCTGATCCTATGACTCTCCTGCCTAGAATTTTTCAGTGGCTCCCGGAGCTTTCAGTCCAGAGTTTTAACTCCTTAGCTTAGCACATTACAGCCTTTACTGTCCTGACTCCTGCTTACCTCTCTAGGCTTATCTCCTGCTAGTTTCCACAAGTCTATCTGTAATCATCTAATTATTCAGTGTTTAGTGGGAACATTCTAGGGGCCAATTTTTGCTTTCTCTAATCACACTTATATATATATATATTTGTATATATATATATTTGTATTTCAGAATATTATAAGGGTACAAATGTTTTGGTTACATAAATTGCTTTTGTACCATTTGAGTCAAAGTTATAAGTGTGTCCATCACCCAGATAGTGTTCATTGTACCCGTTAGGTGTGAATTTACCCATCTTCTCCTCCCCTCTCCACCTGCTGGATTTCTGATGAATGTTATTTCCACATGTGCACGTAAGTGTGGATCTATTAGTCCCAATATAGTGGTGAGTATATGTGGTTGGTTTGTTTTTCCATTCTTGTGATATTTCGCTTAGAAGAATGGTTTCCAGTTCCATCCAGGTTAATGCAAGAGCTATTAGTTCACCAGTTTCTTATGGCTGAGTAGTACTCCATGGTGTACATATACCACATTTTATTAATCCACTCATGTATTGATGGGTTTTTGGGTTGTTTCCACATCTTCATGATTGTGAATTGTGCTGCAATAAACCATTTGAGTGTGAGTGTCTTTTTTATAAAATGTCTTTTTTTACTTTGGGTAAATACCCAGCAGTGGGATTGCTGGATCAAATGGTAGTTCTACTTTTAGTTCTTTGAGATATCTCCCTACTACTTTACATAGAGGCTGTACTAGTTTGCAGTCCCACCAACAGTGTATGAGTGTTCCTACCTCTCCACATCCATGTCAGCGTTTGTTGTTTTGGGGCTTTTTGATAAGAGCCATTCTCACTGGAGTTAAGTGATATCTCATCGTGGTTTTGATTTGCATTTCCCTGATGATTAGAGATGTTGAGTATTTTTTCTCATGTTTGTTGGCCATTAGTGCATCTTCTTTCGAAAAGTTTCTGTTCATGTCCTTTGCTTACTTTTTAATGGGATTGTCACCTTTATCAACCACAGTATATCAAACTTCCCAACCCACTGAACAGTAGCTCCCATTACAAAATACAAATTTACTTACTTTTTTAATGCTTTTGATAACTTAAAGTATCTCTATTTTAGAATTCAGAGTTCACATATGCTAAATCTCTTTTACTTTCCTCCCCTAAGGCTCATTGGTTTTGTGGTTTGGGGATGGTGATTTGCGACTTGACTGCTCTTCTCACTCCCTCATCTTAAAGTGGAAAGTGGGAGTGATATGTCTGCCTCTGGGACACTTCCTTTCCCTCCTGTTTCCTGGAACTAGCTCCTTTCCTAGTGTGCTGTGGTAGGTAGGAGCGAGACTTTCATAGTTCGCTGTTGGTGGTTGCTGCTTCCCTGGCTAAGAGTGACAGGCCATTAGGGCCTCTCTGCTGTTGAAATCCCAATGCTTAAGCCCTTCAGCAGGTCCTCTTGGCGGCCCTTAAACCTGACAGTATCCGGACATGAGACAGCCAGCTCCATCTGGGCCTCTTCTATCCTCTTCTTCTCTTCTACCACCAGCCTCTTGCTGCCTGGGACCCCTCACCTATCCTTCATCCTGTTGGTGTGACATTGGGCAGATGGCTCAAGCTATCTTCCACAGTTCTAATTTGCCCATGAATGGCTCCCACATTCTTATCATGCCACATGTTTGGCTCAGAGCCTTTTCCATACTGACCACCTCCCTTCCCCCATGCCCTGGCATCTTTTTCCAGCTCTCTTGTTCTTGTGTTCAAAGAGGTATATGTGGGAAAATCAACTGGTCTACAATCTGCACACATGTCCAAGCAGGTGGTGAGATGCCAGTTTCTCTTTATTGTCAGGCAGCCCTGATCTCTACAAATGATCCTCTTGGAGCCCCTTTTCAATGGACTTTACTTCTACTGGAGGATGGGGACTATCCTGCTTTCCTTCTCTGCAGCGGAAAAGAAGATCTGTCCATATGAATGCTACTCTTCCACCTTCTCCTCTCTCACCTCTCTATTTTTATTCTTTTTAACTCAACACTTCACTGTCCCCATAGGCCCTATTGGGGCCCAGGGAAAGCCCCATCCAGCATCATATCGCATGATTCAGTGAGCCTCTATGTCCTGGAAAGGGTCATCCTGATTCAGGCCTCCTTTCTAACCACTCTGTCTCCATCTTCCCTTTTATTGTTAAATCTAAAAAACTTTACCCCAACCTTCACCTTCCCAATGACTATATCTCAGTTCTAGTACAATTTATTGCTTCTTTTCAATGAATTAATGACACAGTGAATATCACCATGAGCACTAATCTAACTATGGTAATCTTTGATTTACTTGCCCTTCTCCCAGAAGACTAGAAGCTCCTTAAGAGCAGGCACTATTTTTTAATGGACTTTATATCCCCAGCATTTAATACAAGAATTACCGTACAGATTGTGAGAAATACATGTGTGTTAAATGAATCAGTGGATGACATATTATTATATTTAATTATCCTGCTAATAGCTTGAACTATAGTTAGATAATTAGATACAAATAAAATAAAGTTGGTGATTTTAAAAAATATTACAGAAAGATGGAATTAATGAGGTACCACCTGTACACTGATGAGCAAGAAATATACAAAAAACTAAGCACCAAGTACAAATTATTATGTCCTTTGGACTTTCTTTTTTAAGCTATTTATAGTTAATGAAAAAATGCATTCATAAAATAAAGGAAGCAGTGAGTTAAACAGAACTAGCATAATGTTTCCAAACTGAAGCCCTAGAATCAAATAAGTTCTGCCACTTATTATCTGCATAACCTATGGACTCAGAAAGTCCTACGACTTTCTGAGCAGAGGTTAATAATAATAATTTTACCTGAAACAGATCATTCCAAGGATTAAGTTAGATAATACACATGAAGCCTTCTAAAATTTACGAAGGATTATAGAAATACAAGCATTGTATATTATTTCTGATGTTTCATCATCTCTAAAAACCTGGGATATTTTCTAATATTGGATATTTTTATTGAGAATATTTCTGAATCTATATAACAGTAAATAACCTACAGAAAACTTACTGTTTTTGATTAATGACAATGGGAAGAAAAAACTAATACTTGTTGTTGAAATTATGCTGTTCTTTTCAGATCAAAATGATTCATGGTGTTCCTTGTTTTCATCAATCATTCTCACCAGGCCCCTGTACTTGGAGTTTTGGCCTAACAGTTTACCTAATTCGAAGATGAAATAATGAGTTATTTTTCCCCTTCTATTGTTGAAAGTAATAGACACCATCTCCCTGAATAATTTATGAGTACTCAGTATGACAGTAGCTGATTCCAGAAGTTGCTTGATTGATTACAAAACACACTGAATTAATCCTAAAAGTAACTTTTAACTCAGTGAGAAACTATATCAAGTGAGTGCTTCTAGGTGAAAATCCAGTAACGGTCTGCTTTAAAGGTGTTCTCTGTAAGTAAAAATGCAAAGTAAGTTTTGAAATTACTAAATCAGAGAAATATTTCTCCTCTGATATTCCTTTCATCTAGAGAAGTAGAATGGGATATAAGTCCTTTCAAAGGTGTTTTCTTATAATGTTGAATCTTAAATTTGTCTTTCAACAGGGTTGGCAATCAAAGTTGTTTTAAGTGAAAATAAAATGAGTAGAATGAATAAGACTTAGTTTTCCTTTCCTAGAAAGGACCATTTGGCTTTCCTGACACTATATTCCATGTACTTGAAAATTCTCCTAAGGAGATTTCTAAACCAAAAAAGTGTCTTTGGGGCCAGTTTTATGAACAACATGGTCATATCCATGTATGTAAAAAAAAAAATTGAAAAACCTCAAATGATTGTTTTACGTTTCCAGTGGGCAGCCTTTTTTAAAGATTACCTGGACTAAAATTATTAAGATTACCCAATTAAATGTGAGAAACTGAGATGACAAGGTACAGAGGAGAGAATTAAAGAAAGCTCTAGTAACTTTACAATGCTAGAAGAAATATCTTAAGTAAGAAGGACTTCACAGACACTGGAGGATTGACAATTGAGTTAGAATAAACCCAGTTATAATGACAAGAATGATTCCCATTCTTTTAAATATAACTAATATTATTCCAGAAGGAAATTCACTGTCTAATGTCCCATCTATAATTTACCTTTACCTTTTATTAATTGAAATTGCAGCTATAAGGACAGGCCACATGTGTGTGTATACATCTATATGTATGTGTGTGTATATAGACATTGATATATAGGCAGAGAGTGAGCATATATCTGGAATTTACTAAAACATTATAATTCAAAGTATATTTTTAAAAAAGATTATTTGTAGACTACTGATTACATAAAATATTCCAAGATGAAATGGACTATTCCAGACTATTAGGAAGTAGTCAAACAGGTAGAAAGAGATATTTTAAGTGAGATACTTAGATGTCTTTATCATTATTATTGACAATTTTAAAAATAAAATGTCATTCTTAACTATCTCGGTCACGTAACTGAGAAACTTCTTTTTAAATAGTGGTGGCTGTGAAGTGATAAGGCAGTAGAAGACAGTTGAAGAGGCCAGGTTCATTCCCCTGGCCTAGGTCTCAATGAGTGTGGGGTAAAAGAGTATAACAGATTATACCTGGGAAACAACAGTTAAATACAAGTTGTTTTTTTATTTTTATTTTTTTTTTGAGACAGAGTCTCACTGTGTTGACCAGGCTAGAGTGCCGTGGCGTCAGCCTAGCTCACAGCAACCTCAGACTCCTGGGCTCAAGTGATCCTCCTGCCTCAGCCTCCCGAGTAGCCGGGACTACAGGCATGAGCCACCATGCCTGGCTAATTTTTTCCATATATTTTTAGTTGTCTAATTAATTTCTTTCTAATTTTAGTAGAGACGAGGTCTCGCTCTTGCTCAGGCTGGTTTCGAACTCCTGAGCTCAAACGATCCACCCGCCTCGGCCTCCCAGAGAGCTAGGATTACAGGCGTGAGCCACTGCGCCTGGCCATAAATACAAGTTTTTTAAAATATCTAATCCTCTCCATTTGATAATCTTCACATGGTATCATCTGTCCTTTCTCCTATCCTTTCTATGTTTTTCTTTTTGAAGTTGGAGAGAAAAAGAACCAAGGAAGTTCAAGCAACCCAAGCTACTTCCTCCTGCTTTGATTAGCATGATTCCTTCCACCCTCTTCATTTGTAGCATTGTTTAAGACCACTGTAACTCTGCCACTGGCCTTAATTCCCTCTCTTTTCCCCAAACACCCATTCCCCTTCTATCTTGTAGCTTGCTCGGTGGCAATCCTTCCCTTTTAGAAACCTCACTGCCATCTTTGACACCGTCTTGCTCTTCTTCCATATTTAACTCAGTGCGCACTTGTCCTCCCAAGCAGCTTCTGTTCTCCACTGACATCAGTCTTGGAATATGTCTCAGTGTTTCTGTTTGCTCTCCTAAAGAAGAGCGAGGGACAAAGAAGCAACATAGAGAAGTGAGATACAGTTCATAAAATTTTCTTGGGCGATGGAATAGAAGAGAGGGAAGAGTCACACTTATACCATACAACAAAACTTATTTAAAATCTCTTGTTGTGTATACCTTAATCTTTCTCAAAATTGGGCATGATGTGTTTTCACTTTCCTCCTTTGATCCCTTGCCATCCTCGATGAGAAAAAAAAGCACCCATGTAGATGTCACTACTTAGCCTGAGTCCAGCAATAAACAAAGTATAGAGGAGACCTGACCCAACGGGAGCCTGAAGCAGCCAGGCCTAGACAATCTGTAAACCTCTGAGTGAAATATCAACCGCTGGACCTATGAGCTAGAAATAAATGTCTGCAGTTATAGGACATTAAGATCCTGGGTTGTTTTTGGCAACATCTGACTAATACAATACCCTATGAACTTAAAAATTGATCTGAATATGAATAAGCATTCTAAGTAAAATTAGAAAGAAGGAGAAGTAGAGAGAAAAAAGAATGACAAGACTTTCCAATGTTCTAGGCATTTTAGATACCTTATTTCCTTTTATTCTCATCAACACTATGATATACTTATTTTTCTCTCCAACTTACATATGAAGAAACTAAAGGGGATACGCAATCTTAGCAGCAGTTACCTTTTGGCAATGTGTCAAGTATGTGTGTACATGTGTGTAGGGGGTTGCTGCTGGACTTTTGCTTCTTGTTTATGTGCTTTAAAAAATATATTAGAATGGGCTGGGCATGGTGGCTCATGCCTATAATCCTAGCACTATGAAAGCCAAGGTGGGAGGATCGCTTGAGGCCAAGAGTTCGAGATCAGCCTGAGCAAGAGTGAGACCCCATCTCTGCAAAAAATAGTCAGGCATGGTGGTGCTCACTTATAGTCCCACTTACTCAGGAGGCTGAGGCAGGAGGATCACTTGAGCCCAGGAGTTGGAACCTGCAGTGAGCTGTGATGAGGTCACTGCATCGCAGCCTGTGCAACAGAGTGAAACCCTGTCTCAAAAAAAAAAAAATTAATACGTGGATTTTAAAATATGTATTTCTAAACTTTAAAAAATGGAAATGAGAAAACTGAGGCTATGTGGAGTTGAGTAATAAGCAGAACCAGGACCTAATTCTACATACTAAATCCACATTTACTTGTGCACATGAAATTCACATCCCCTCTTTATGTCATAGCTATACACTGGACAGAGAGATGGGTACGCAACTGTTGATCACTTTCCTATCGCTTGCATTGGTTGCCCTATTTCCACCTGTTCTTATCTCCATCCCTTCTTCTCCTCATAGAAAACTTTCCATTTTGCAATGAAAGGTGCTCTCCTCATCTCCATTTGTTGAGGTACAGAACAGCAGCACTCATTCTTCACACATATCAGAGAGTCTGTTAGAACCCCGGGCAAACATGCTTTGAGATGTTAGTTACATGCTCCAGCATCTGGGCTGCAGATGGTCTTGCAAGAAGGTGCTGTCTGTACACTGGAAGCTTCCGTAGTTGAAATAACGTCGGTTAGGGAGCTTTGTTGCAGTCATTCATTTGCTATTAAGAACTTTGACTCTGTTTTTGTTAGCAGTTCTGCCACGGCTTTTGTATTTCACATCTTGCTTGTTAACATCCAAGAATAGAATTTGGGTATTGGCAAAACTAAGAGTGTTTTCTCATTCCATTTCCCAAGCTTATATAGGATATGAAGATGATGAATAGAATGTATTTTCCCATCATATTCTCCACTGGTAAACAAATCCAGAGATTAAAACTATTCTTTCAGGCTTTCATCTTCAAACTTCAGAAAGAATTTCTGACATCCCCACCATTAGAGCAGCAAATATAGGCTTATCCTAATACATTAATTAAATCAGAAGCATCCGCAGAAGGAAAAAGCATCTGCTAGAATATGTCACATTGTCCAACATGAAATATTTGATTCTTTCTTCCAACAACAGAACTAGATCCTAAAACATCACAACATTACATACCAGGTGATAATCTCCCATGGGCTTTAAGTGACCAAAGGTGACACTGACAAAGACGTAATTTATTTGCTCCTACTACAAGACCACAGAATGTGAGAAAACTAACTTACTAAAGTCTGCAATACTCAAAGTAGCATGATAAGTGGGAACTAGGACTTTTGGAATTTAAACAAGAAATATATTCCAGAGAAAGGCCTCTTGGCTATCCAAAAAGGTTTTAGCAACCTTACAGGCTTTGGTGATTAATTATTTTAATATGGTGGTGATTGCAATCTTGGCTTGAAAGGTGTGATAGAAGAACATTTCCAAATATTTATACACATTGAGCCAAAGTTTTTAGTAAAAGAAAAATTCTAACTTTCCACTAGGGAGTATGACTACATAGTCAAATTTATTTGCAACATCTTTTTGTGCATATGGTCATTTAACAACAATCTTAACAAATTACCAGATGACTAAGGAATAGAATTCATATTGTATTTTGGAATTTAAGACCAAAATATATTGCCTCCTTGCTTTCACAACATATAATCAATCTTTTTAATGAAAAAAACATTTCAAGAATTAAAACAGCACTGTTACCATCTTCTCTTAAAGTACTATTTTTATTTTCTAATAGATCCATGTGCAGAGGGGTTTTCTCCCTAAGTAGCTCTGGTGTGTTGCTAGGCTCTACTAAGCTACAGAGGAATTCAGATGGAACAAGAATTGGTATAAATCCCATTTGGTGTGACTTGTATTAATATCCAAGCATGATATGTTAATAATAAAGGCAAATGACTTAATGCATGTTTACCTTCTATGCTGGCAAATTGTTCACATAAGGTCACAGTAATATTGGCAAGGTGTTAAACGTGAGTGTTACATAAACAAAAGCAAAGGCATGTAGTTTGATATTATACAAATCACAAACATTGCTTTTAATGTAATTATTCTGAAGTATAATATAGTATTTGGGTCATATTTTCTCAGCAATGTCACAAGCCAAGAAGCACAGATATGTAGAGTTTTAAAGATTAAAAAAAAAAAAACAAACAAATTTCCCAGTGATGGAAATTAAGAAAGCTTCTTAAAATAAAGAATGCAAAAAGAACTTTTCTTTTGATGTAAGAGATGTACACTAATTGTTAGATCACAGAGAAGAAAAAGAGTTGCGTATACATACTTTTGCCATTAACTGTCTATTTAAGCCTCATATTTCAGAGGTATGCAATACAAGAATTTGTGTTATCTTTTTATTCCTTTACTTACAGTGGCCAAATGAATAACACCAAAACACTTGTGTAAGTGTGTAGAGCTAATATAGATAACTAATTTTATAATGTGACCTATCATAATTTCAATGCCTTAGAGAAGAACTTATTGATTCTCTTTTTACTGTTTTTACTAACAATTCAAATGATTGAAATTCGTAGTGCTAAGGAAACATGCATATATTTAATTCATAAGATTTAATGAGATATTCCTCAAAGCCAATATTTTTATAATTACCTATTAATTTTAATATTTTTGAAAGAAGAGAAGTCTGGAGGAAAGAATATGTGCAAGGGTATATTCCAAGTCTTCAATTAGTTGAGGACATTTCAGGTTGATTTGTGGTTAGCCTCGCCATGAACATACCCCGTGAAATACATCCAGGACCAATATAGGTAGGCAACAGTAAGGAAACAAATAATGAGACATTTTAAAGAAAGATCCTAAGGTCACATTTGGAAGATGAAACAATCTGCTTCTCAATGTGAAATTTTCCATGAATGGAACTGTTATAGAAGCCAGTCAGTCACTCAGCACAGATGTTGCAGAAACACCTATAGTTTTCCCCTGGTGGGTTTTTTGTGAGGGAAGGCGTGTCAAGGTGAAGAAAGCTGGAGGCCCCAGATAGAATACAAAATTCAGGGAAAATGTGTCTCCATGAAATTGAAGTCCAACTTTAGAGAAATGCATTCTGTAGGCATCCCTATATAGTTATGCCTTCTCAAGAAGTGATCCACAGTATTAAATGATGTAGAAATGTCTCATTGGCAGGGACATTTCCTAAAGGGCTTAATTAAGAAAGTGAATCTTAAAACATCAGTGGAGACTAGAACTCATATAAAGTAAGTTATCATCTATCTGCAACATATTAAAATTTATATGCTCACAGAATGACTGAAACTTTTGATAACCAATAAGTAGTATTAGATAAAATTAAGCAGAATTAGAACAGATTTATCAGGGCTTATTTAACACTTATAAAGAAAAGAGAGAATATACCAAGTATTGCTATGTTTCAAGCTTATTTAAGTATATGACCATATCTTATTTATGTCTAAGCTCAAGCACGGGACTGCACATGGTACAAACAGACCTCTAAGTAGGCAGATTTTTAAAAAGGCATCTCCTCTGGGCAATGAATTAGAGAAGGTTTCCCCACTCAGAGACTGCAGTTGTCCAGAGAGCAGCTTGGTGAGCAGAGCACAAGCAGGATGTCAGGCTCTACTTGTCTCTTGTTCCAGCAACTTTGGGCTTCACACAAATGGCACATCGATATATAAATGTCCTACGTTAAGTGAATTAATAAGTAAATGAGTAAATAAGTAAAAACATAAGGCATTCTAATTGTTTTATAGTTTCCAGGAAGAAGCAATACTAGGATATTTATCCTCGTAAAACTAGAATAAACGTTTTACTCTAGTTAAAAGCCCCCCAGAAGACTATAGAGGTCACTTTTCCTTCATTCAGTGAACATCAGAAACTTTCTGATTATTTTTTTGGTTTCCAGCTAGCCTGGCCTTGTGAGTTCTGGAAAGAAAGGATAAATGTACTGATTGCTGTAGAGTTTTATTCTGTAATATATAAAAATAAATGCTTTTTTCTTTTCTTTGGGTTCAAAAGGGCACTCTTTTATCTTAGTCATTGCGTTCTCGTTATTACCATATTGCTTATGCATTGTAGTAGTCCATTAAATTTATTACATAAATATAGGAAATAATTAAATATGTCATTTGAGGATTTGGCTAATGTCAATCAATCTCCCATAGACTAAATATCTGCAAGTGGTTGAAAATAGTTACAGAATGTATAAAATTAGACTGATTCAGAAGTGCTTCTAACAAGTGATAGCTACCATGTAAAGTGCTACCCAAAAATATCAGCTGATCAATCCTGCATAACTACCAGAAAAGTTTATGTTGTTTGAAAGTCTTGCCTATGAAAAAATGCAAGAGGAATTTTGAAAAAGGCAGGCAAAGGCACCTGAGTGGACAGCACAAATGACACAGAAACTGGGTGCTAGAGTTGAGGCCCATTATTCAAAATTATGATGTGTTACATTCATAATCTCTCTCATAATCTCTCAGTACCCAACAGTGGAAGGATGTAGTAAAAATAAGAAAGTGTAACTGCTGAAAGTCTAACAGTCCAAATGTGGGGTGAGATACAGACAATTATTCTTTCCAAGTCAGACATAATAACTCAAAAGGCATCAGGGCCATTTACCATGTTAACAACGAGCCTAGAATATCTCAACGACTCCCGAGGGCGTTCTTTATTACTGGAGAATTCTATTATCATTCTGATCAGATGACACATGAAAATCTTACATTCTGTTCACTGGGTTCCAAAAAGCATACAATTTGTAATATCTGCAAAGTAGTTGAAATATAAAGTAACTAAATGTTTTTTATTGTTAGAGCAATGTTTTCCTACTATAATAAGAATATGTACGTATTTTAGTAGTCAGTTGCAGAAATTATTTTATTGTGACTTGGCATCCCTGTGATACATCAGTGAGGATAAGAAATAAGAAAGCCACTACATAGTGTATACTTGTCCAATGAGAATGTCTCTGATAATAACCCTTTTGTAGGACAGGAATGACATTAAACTAGTGTGAATGTCTATTCCAGTTCCGGCTAGATGGGGTCAGGGCCCATTCTGGTAGGCTGATGTCTACCAGTGTCATACCAGTTGCTAAACATAATGAATACCATCCCTTCAGCAGAGCTGGTTCCTCCTACTAAACATCCTGCCTTCAATAGGCCACCATTTCATTACTGACAACACCTCCATCCTAGACTTAGCTCAAACTTCTCAACATCACTCCATACCTGGCCCAACTTTAACAAGGGGACAGAATTGTTACATAATACTAAATAGAGCAGCTTTCCATTCTACTGTCTTCCAGCTCTGGAACTCTGGGCAGCTAATTAGCTTCACTTTGCCTGAGTTTTTGCACTCTTTAAACACCTATGTTGAGACATAATTCACATACTATGTACATTAGGCTTCTCCAGGGAAAGTGAAAAAACAGAATGCATGCATACACACACACACACACACACACACACACACACACACACACATATGTTTAGAGTGAAAGAGAGAGAGAGAGAGATTATTTTAATGCATTGGCTCATGTGACTGTAGGGGCTTGGAAAGTCCAAAATTTTCAGGGTAGGCTGGCAGGCTGGAGATCCAGGGAAGAGTTACAGTTAGAGTACAAAGGCAATCTGCTGGCAGAATTCTTTCTTGCTTGGGAAGGTCAATCTTTTCTTATTAAGGCCTTCAAGTGCTTGGATGAGCGCTCCCACATCATAAAGCTTAATCTGCTTTACTCAGAGTCTACTGATTTAAATGTTAATTTCATCTAAAAATATTTTCATACCTAAAATAATTTCTTACCAAATACATGAGTACCATGGCCTAGCCAAGTTGACATGTAAAATCAACCATCACACTGTACAATTCACAGATTTAAAATATACAATCCAATCGTTTTTAGTATATTCACAGATATATGCAACTATCGTCACAGTCTATTTTAGAACATGTTCATCATCCTTAAAAAGAAACCTCATACCCTTTTTATATCATCCTCCTATCTCCCCATTTGCCCCAATCCCAAGCAAACACCAACCTACCTTTGTCTCCACAGATCTGCCCATTCTGGACATTTAATATGAATGTAATCACGTAATATGTAGTCTTTTGTGACTGACTTCTTTCACTTAGCATAATGTTTTCAAGGTTAATCTATGTTGGAGCATGTATCAGTACTTCATTCATTTTTATGGTTTAATGATATTCTATTGTAGAGTGATACCACATTTTGTTTATCCATTCATCTGTTAGAGATATTTGGGTTATTTCCATTTTGGGGCTCTTATAAATAATGCTGCTATAAAGAGTCATGTACAAGTTTTTTGTGTGGACATACGTATTTATTTCTCTTGGGCATATACCTAGGAGTAGAATTACTGAATCACGTGATAACTCTACGTTTAATCATTCGAAAAACTTTTAGGCTGTTTTCCAAAACAGTTGTACCATTTTACATTCCCACTAGCAGTGTATAGGGTTCCAATTTCTTCACGTCCTCACTAACGCTTGTTAGTACCTGAATTTTTGATTCCAGCCATTTCAGTGGTCGTGAAGTGATATCTTCCATCGTGGTTTTGATTTGCATTTCCCTGATGACTAATGATGATAAAAACTAGTATCTTTTCACATGCATATTGATCATTTGTATATCTTCCTTGGAGAAATGTCTATTCAGAGCCTTTGTTCATTTTTTAGTTGGTTTTTTGTCTTTTTGTTATTGAGTTATAAGAGTTATTTATACATTCTAGACACAAGTCTCCTATCAAATATATGATATGCAAATATTTTCTGCCATTCTGCGCATTGTCTTTTCACTTTCTTGATATGTCCTTTGAAGTACAAAAGTTTAAATGTTGATGAAGTACATACTATCTATATTTTTCCTTTGTTGCTCATATTATATCTAAGAATCTTTTGCCAAAACTGAGGGCATGAAGATTTACCTATGTTTTTTTCTAAGAGTTTTATAGTTGTAGGTGTCACACCTAAGTTTATGATACATTTTGAGTTAATTTTTGTAGATGGAGTAAAGTAAGGACCCAACTTCATTCTTTGGCATGTGACTATCTAGTTGTTTCCAGCATCATTTGTTGAAAAAACTATGCTTTTCCCATCGAATGTTGTTGGAACCCTTGTCAAAAGACTGTCAACTACTGAATGATGCATGGTTTTATTTATAGACTCTCAATTTAATTCCATTGATCTATATGTCTATTCTTGTGTGAGTACCGCATTGTCTTGATTACTGTTGCCTTGTAGTAAGTTTTGTAATACTGAAATGTGAATCTTCATAATTTGTTTGTCTTTTTTAGGATTGTTTTGGCTATTCCATCTCCCTTGCAATTCCATATGAATTTTAGAATCAGCTTGTCAATTTCTTACAAAGAAATCAGGTGAATTCTGATAGGAATCACATTGGCTCTGTAGATTAATTTGGGCAATAATGCCATCTTAACAATGGCAATATTAAGCTTTCTAACTTATAATTGTAGGATATTTTTTTCCAGTTATTTAGAGCTTCTTTAATTTTTTGGCAATGTTTTGTTATTTTAAGAGTATAAGATTTGCATTTTTTTATACTTAATTTAGCCTATCTATTCTTTGTGATGTTACTGTAAGTGGAATTTTCTTAGCTCCATTTTCAGGTTGTGGTAAGTGAAGTCAGTTCCTCTGGGAAGAGGTTAGTAGCTTTGTATGGCCCACCTCTCCCCCAGGCAAAATCTCTGACCCAGGGTTCTGGAGGTAGAGCTGGGAACAATGACACAATTCTTTCTGAAACCCTCTCTTTAGAAGTTGAGTACTAGGTGGAGAAAGGCAGTAGCCTTTCTTCTCAGCTTACCTCTCCTGTCATGGAACTACCACCTCATGCACTGGAGGAAGGATGATAGGGTCCCAATATCCTCAGTGGCACTGCACCCAAAGTAGGGCCTCCATTGCACTAGCAGGAGCTGGGCATTAGAAGGAAGCGCCCACCTCATGACAACATAAAACAGAAACTTAGTATCAGCAACAGCTAGCTGGGGGCAAAATGAGAAATGCCGGCAACCTGCTTCTCCCTAGAAGAAAGTCTTGTCCTCTTGGGTGTACCAGACTGGAGTGGAGTCTTTGGTTGGCAAAGCTGGGAGGAGGAGAGAGGGAGTGGTCTTGGTTCAAATACCATCGACTCTTGCTTTTCTTATAGGATTTTATATATTCTATTGGATAGATGTTTATTCATTTGCTGTATTCTTTTAGGACAATTCCAAAGGTTTTAAATGGTTGTGTTTTTATAATTCTCACTAGTTTCACTGGGAACAGTTCTGCTAAGGTCTTCATGCTGTCATACCAGTGTATATTTTAAAATTTCCTCATTTTAAAAATGGGGATAATAGGTTTATTTGATTTTTTCTTGCTGATTTGCCTGAGTTCTTTATAGATTCTAGTTAATAGCTCTTTATCAGACATGTAGCATGCACATATTTTCTCCCATTCCTGTAGGTTGTCTATTCACTCTGATCATTGTCTTCTTGGCTGTGCAGAAGCTTTTTATTTTGATCAGGTCCCATTTATTTATTTTTGTTGTTGCTGTGATTGCTTTTGGGATCTCCTTCATAAATTCTTTGCCTTGGCCAATGTCTATAAGAGTTTTCCAACATTTTCTTCTCAAATTCTTATGGTTTCATGCCTTAGGTTTAAGTCTGTTATCCATTGTGAGTTGATATTTGTGAGAGGTAGAGGTGCAGATCCTGTTTCTTCTACATGTGGCTATCCAATTTTCCCAGCACCATTTATTGAATAGGGATTCTTTTCCCCAGTGTATGTTTTTGTCTGCTTTTACAAAGATCAGATGGCAATATTGAGGATGGTTTTATGTCTGGGTTCTCTGTTTCATTCCATTGTTCTATCTCTTTGTTCTTGTGCCACTACCATGTTGTTTTGGTGACTATAGCCTTGTAGTATAGCTCGAAGTCTAGTATATTGATACCTCCTACTTTGTTCTTTTTGCTTAAGGTTGCTTTGGCTATATGGGGTCTTCTCTGGTTTCATACAAAGTGTAAAATTATTTTTTCTAGATCTGCAAAAAATGATATTGGTATTTTAATAGGGATTGCATTGACTCTGTCATTAAAAAGAACATGAACAGAAACTTATCAAAAGAAGACAGACTAATGGCCAACATACATAAGAAAAAATGCTCAACATCTCTAATTATCAGGTAAACGCAAATCAAAACCACAATAAGATATCACTTAACTCCAGTGAAAATGGCTTTTATCAAAAAGTCCCAAAACAGCAAATGCTGGTGTGGATACAGAGAGATAAGAACACTCATACACTGCTGGTGGGACTGCAAATTAGTACAACCTCTATGGAAAGTAGTATGGAGATACCTCAAAGAACTAAAAGTGGAACTACCATTTGATCCAACAATCTCACTACTGGGTATTTACCCAAAGGAAAAAAAGACATTTTATAAAAAAGACACTTACACTAAAATATTATAGCAGCACAATGTTATAGCAGCACAATTCACAATTGCAAAGATGTGGAAACAACCCAAAAGCCCATAAATACATGAGTGGATTAATAAAATGTGGTATATGTATACCATGGAGTACTACATAGCCATAAAAAATGGTGAACTAATACCTCTTGTATTAACCTGGATGGAATTGTAGCCCATTCTTCTAAGTAAATTATCACAAGCTTGGAAAAATAAACACCACATGTGCTCACCATTAAATTGGTACTAATCAATCAACACTTACATGCACATATGAAAGCAACATTCACTGGGGATCAGGCAGGTGGGAAGGTAGAGGAGAGGAATGGGTAAATTCATGCCTAATGGGTGAGGTTCACGCTGTCTGGGGGATAGGAAAACTTACAGCTTTGGCTCTGGTGGTGCAAAGGCAATTTATGTGACCAAAGTGTTTGCACCCCTGTAATATTCTAATGTAATAAAAAATTAAAAAATTAAATTAATAAAAGTATATTTTCATAATGGCTAGCTGGAATGTGAATTGTTTCAATTATTTTTCAAGAAAACTGGCAAATGCTATTAAATTAATATGCATACCCTTAAAAATGGGAATAATAGTTCCTATTTCATGGGATTATTGTGAAGATTAGTTAATACATGCAATGTGCTTATAACGAATGCCTGCCACAGAGTCAGATACTATTAATAGCAAAAAATTTTAGAGCATTTACCCTGTTCCAGGCACAATTTATTGTTTGTTAATTCATTTATTTCCTATAATGCCTTTTGAAATAGGTACTCCCGCAAAGCCCACATTTTAACCCCAATGCTATCCTATTTATATAAGATAGATACCTACATCTGCATCGACATATATGCACAGAGAGATTTTCTCCATGTGTGAATAGAAGTTTCCTCTGGGTGGTGGGATTTTCATAACTTTTACTTTTTCCTTCCAATATTTTGAATTGCTTTTTAAATATTTACTTTTTAATAATGAGCATGTATCATAACTAGAAAGAGTAAAATAAAAATCCTAGTGCAACTCTGTAGGCAAGAGCAAAGCTAAGTTAAGCTCTTTGTGATAAGCGACACCTAGTAACAAGGGTAATTAACTTGAACCTTTGTATTATATGATTTTGTACCTTGCTCTGACTTCCATAGCATGTTTTATTATGCAAAAATGAGAAATCAATCAAAATATGTTCTATTAATGTAATTAATTATATTTTGTGCCAAATGAATTAGGGAAAATTCTATATTATGCACTGTTTCTCTCATTTTTTTCAAGCTTGACCAGAGCCTATTTCTTGAGTCCATAAGCATCTACCACAGCTCACCTTGGGATTGCTACCTAATGTGCAAATTTAATTTCTGGAAGGAAGCATTCAACCTGCCCAGGGGTTTCCCTGTTCTCAGTGTGACATCAAACACCACAATCTTCCTAAATAGCTGGAGAAAGTGAGCTGTCCAGTACTTGCTTTTATCCTTTCAAGTAAGACCTAAAGGCTTAGTTTTACCGAACAAGAAAACATACAGAAATAAATCATTCATGTCTTTTTGAATAGACTTACAAAATATGCTGTTTTTTCTCTCTTTTTTCTAGGTACTATTTAATAAAAAGGTAACTAAAGCACAATTTTGCTATAGGAGAATGAAACAAAAATGACATTTGATTCAAGTAATTTCCAAATGGAAAATAAGACAGAATGAAAATCTCTTCAATTTTATAATAGCTAAGCTGAAGCTACTTAAGTACGTGGTAATAATTTTCAATACTACCACACCAATGAGTGTTTCAAATACTTGTAATTTGTCCTCATTTATCATTCTCTCTTTTATTAGCCAATCCCTTTTCCTGCTAATTTGAAAAAGAACTTGAACATCTTTAATTTATATTAAAGTAAACGCCTGTGATCCCAGACAAAATTTAAAGGTTGAATGGTTGTATATTATTAGAATGCTGGATCCAAGGAAAACTTTTAGATTAAGTTTACACTGAAAAATTAAATTAATAATTTATCTATCAAATGCTTGTTTTAAATTTTTGAGTGACAAGGAGTCTGAAATACAAAGTAGGATATAAATCCTGAAATAATGTGCAAGCCATCAGACTTTGGCAAAGAACATCAACATGACCCAGATGCATGATATGGTGCTAAAGATTTTAATCAGTAAAAAAAGAAAATACTTCTGACAAAAAAAACTTAAACTCGGTTATAAGATTTTGTCCATATATTGCAGAATTTAAAGTCCAGCTTTTTAATGAACTTGTTTTTTCCCCAGACTTATCATTAATTATCTAAATCCACACAGTCATAAAATTGTGGAACTGAGATTTCAATTGAAGACTATTTATAAGAGTGAAAATGTTGAAAACAACCTAAATGTTAAACTGTAAGGGTTTGGATAAATAATAAAAGATAAAATCATGCAATGAAATATTATCCAGCTATTAAAGGCATTCTACTGACGTAGAAGTCACAGGAAAGCAAGCTATAAATACCTGCTAAACTTACAGTTCTGTTTTAAAAACTGCAATATATATACATATGAAAATAGATTAAAGGACATACTTCAATCTTGTAACAGCAGTTTTCCTTGGAAATTACATGTATTCTTTATTGTCTTTATTCCTTTTTTAAGTTTCTGATTTTTTTCCCCCCACAGTTGTATTAGTTTGCTAGGACTGCCATAACAAAGTACCACAGACTGAGTGGCTTAAACAACAGAAATTTATTTTCTCAAAATGCTGGAGGCTGGACGTCCAAGATCAAGTTGTCAGCAAGGTGGGTTTCTGAGGCCTCTCTCCTTGGCTTGTAGATGGCAGTCTTCTCCCCATTGTCTTCGCATGGTCTTCCCTCTGTGTGTGTTTATGCCCAAATTTCCTCTTCTCACAAAGACACCAGTCATATTGGATTAGGGCCCAACCTCATGACTTAATTTTCCTTATATTACCTCTTCAAGAGTCTAAACATTCTAATATAATTTTCCTTATATTAACTCTTCAAGAGTCTAAACATTCAACAGTCACATTCTAAGATATTGGGGGCTAGGACTTTAACATGAATTTGGGGGGACACAATTTAGTCCCTGGCAACAATGTTCATATATTCCTTTTGCAAAGAGAAATATAGGAGTTTCATTTCAGCAGGATAGAGAGGGGAAAAGTCCAGCCTTTTCTCTTAAAATGCCAACTCTAAATTAATTCATTGGTCTTTTTGTTTATAGATAAATCTCTGTAAGGCTTGGCTATTAGGAGTCTGTCCTTCCAAATCTCTCTGTCTAGCCTTTGAAGCTTTGGCCTAGACTCAGTGAGGTGATCACCCCATCAAGATACTGCCCAACTGCAGACATGTGCTGAGGCAGCTGGCCAGTCCATTTTTGGTTTGCTTTTGAGCTGCATCAGCTTCCTTAGCCAAGAGGCCCCTCATTTCAGTTTTCTTGATAGAAAAAATTTTAATACAATGTTAGAGAAAGCAAAAATTGCAATCTGAAACTTACAAAAAAACTATAATCATGTTCTCCATGATTCCTCAGTATGTAAAAAGAAAAATGAATTCAAGGAAAGTTTTTCCGAAGCCAATGAAGACATGTTCCTTCTGTTTGCTTGTATTCTCTTAATATTGCGCTGTAGGGACACCATTAACAGTGAAACCTTGAGAAATAGACCGGGAGGGTCTTGTAATCATAGATCTCTCGAAACTTCTTGACGATAAATCTTCCTTCTGGAAGATTTGTTTAGTCAAAAAAGAGTGGTGGTGGGCAGGGAGGGTTGTGTCAGGAGGAGTGTAGAATTTTAAAAGAGCCTGAAGGAGCAGCAGTGAATACAGAGAAAACTAATGGAGTGGGAACCCTGAAAGAAGGAGAGATCAGATTTACTTACTATAATTGAAGAGCCATGGACCACATTTCTTTGCATGTTCTCTAAAATACGTTTGAAATAAAGGTCTAACATAAATCCCAAAGAATATGTGTTTCTCATAAATTCATAAAATACATTTTTATTACACGTATTTCCAAAAGAGTGCAGTTAGTTTGAGCAAAATAAATGGGAAAATATTTTTATAACATTCAACGAAAATCTTTTGTGTTTCTTCTTTTAATGACACATGTTAAGTCATAAAATATTTCCAGGTCATTTTTTCAGTGGCATTAACTTGTCTAATTTGTAAGTAAAGAGATTGGGAAGGTTAGGAATAGTTGAGTACACCAAACTAAACCACGGCTTCTCATTAACTTCATCTGTGCTTATAAGATAAATCTTTCTTATTTTCAGGAATAAAGCAGTCGGTTTATAAAAGTGTATACTTATTAGCAACTGGCTTCATAACCACCCAGATGTAAGTTTATAATTTCTAATATCGACTGAATTCAAATGAACTTGAAATATCTAAAATGTTCTTGACAACTTAAAAACATCACTAAAGTATGAATTCAATACTTTAATAAAAGTCCTCAATCTAGAAAGTCAAGTATTCAGTCTTAAAATGATCTTGAATATAGATCTGCCCTTGGAAAATATCCACGTTTGGCAAAATCATTGAATATGAACATAAAAAGAGAGCTGATATGTGTAAAATATAATTCTAACATCAACTCCTCTTTTAATATTGCAAGTACTGCAGAACTTTTTTATTGTAAACAAACCTTCAAAAGCAAATCTCTTATAATTTGTTTTTCTTCCACATACACAATGTAAATATTTTGTTCATTGGTCTCTAGCACGGCTTATTACTGTGTTCCTCTATCCCTCTTAATACAGTCAATTGTTCGAATGGCCAAGTGACTGTCTCCACGCTGGACTCCTGGGCGCCTAAGAGCATTTGTTATCTAAAACAGGACATCATCTTTGGTAGTATATTTTATTTGAAAAACTTTTAGGCTTCATCAAAGCCACACTTAACATTAAGTTCGTGGGTAGCAACATAGATTCTTTTCTAATTTAAAAAGGACCTGGATAACTTTGGTGCTTCTCATGTCCCAGAAATACTACTTGGCATAGATTACGGTAAGAAGCAAATGACCTAAGTATAATTGCAGCCTCATGATATGATGTTCCCAGTTACTTGTGTAGACTACTCCTTGTAGGATTTAGAAATCACCTTTTAGAGAAGACCTGGGGAATTTGCAAATGAATGAGAAAGTAGCCCCTCCATACCCAAGATCAAAGCTTTTCTTCATCTGGTGTGAAATTCTTTCTATAGTTAAAACTAGTTATTAAACACAATAGAATCCTAATTTATGACATATTTCTGGACTATTATAAGATAATTCCGGGATGTGCTGTGGTGGCTGAAACTGAGAGCAGCTGAAATAGGCAACAGGGTGGCCTTAAGAATTAGTGAAATAAATTTTTTGAATGGGTTGGGGAAAACATGGGCTGTCCAGAATCTAAGTGTTGCATATGAAAATAATATTGCAGGACGTCAGGAAATCTGACAAACTGAGAGTCTGAATTAAAAAAACAGGCTCTGAATTCTTCTGAAAAGAACATTATTACAAAGCTCTATCTCTTATTTCTTGTAAGGGCAGGCCATACAAGCACTCCTTTAGCCAAGGATAAAAATAAGAAGGCTTTCAGTTTCCTTCAAATTTCTGTTCTGATTTACTATGGCAACTATATCTTTGATGATTCATGTATTTATGTCATATGTGTATATGTACATTTAGGCAAGCTAATCAGAATCCATTTTGTGTATTGTATTTACTGTATTCATTTCTTTTAAACCCATCTGAGCAGAAAGTAAGCTCCAGAAGACTTGGGAGTTTAGTTTGTTTTCTGCTGTCTACCCAGCACTTAGGACAGTGACATAGAATAGCTGCTAACTACCTAGGCCTTGAGTGAATACATACAATGAGAGCATAATTCCTATGTTTGGCAAAATTGAATATTTCTAAAATTAGTCAACCAATTATAATGCACTTGCTCTACCAACTGCACATGTAATTTTAACTAGTGTATACCTGTAAGCAATTTAAAATCTGATAAAGGAGAGGAATTGCATACATACCATGATCCACTATCACCAAATATTTGCCACTGTTGTGCAATATGCTGCAGTGGGAGGAATTTGTCTGATCTACAGAATGAAAATCATGATTGCAGTAGTGTTTGGAAAGCCAAGGGAAATGAAAATCCCCAAAAATTTAGGATCGTGGACAGAACGAATACTACAGAAAGATGAAGGTGAGGTGGAGAAGAGACATTGGGTTTAGCTTTTAGGGATTCAGTGGGGACTCAGTGGGAGGCCTTATGTTACATACAGTGACTAAGAGCCTTTTCTCTGGATTCAAACTGCTTAAGTTCAAATCCCAGCTCTGCCGCTCAGTAACTCTCTTCCCTCTCTATCGATTTCTTCCTCTGAAAGACAAAAAGGATAATAGTAACTAACTCATGGGGTACTTGTAAGGATTAAATGAGCTAAAATATTTGCAATATGTTTAAAACAGTGTCTATCATGTAGTATACACCATTACATGTTAGAAATGTCAATTATTATTGTTATCAAAACTGTGGGGGAAGGACTCACATTTTAAGAGCTTTAAAATGAGTAAACGACAAAGTTTCTCCATGTCGACATTCTACCAGTGAGAGAAGCACTGGCATACAGCTGCTTAGGTTTAGCTATGTGAGTCTAAGGGAAGCAGCGCATGTTAAGACTGACTAACTATAACCTCCTCCTGTTCAGCAGCTTCGGGCTTGATGCCTGGGGATCCCTGCTTCCTGGTATTCACTGCTTTGTGGGATCCTCTCCCCAGACTGTTGGCTACACATAGTGACTTGCTTCTTTTATTTTTAAGATTTTATTTTTTAGAGCAGTTTTAGGATCACAGCAAAATTGAGAGGAAGACACAGAGATTTCCCATATATCCTCTCCCCCATACATGCATAGTCTCCCCCATTATCAACATTTGTTACAGTTGATAAACCTACAATGAAACATTTTTATCACTCAGAGTTCACAGATTACATTAGAGTTCACTCTTGATGTTGAATGTTCTGTGGGTTTGGACAAATGTATAATGACATGTATCTAAAATTATAGGATCATGCAGAGTAGTTCCACTGTCCTAAAAGTCCTCTGTGTTCTGTCTATTCATCTCTCCCTCCCTCCTAACCCCTGGCAACCACTAATCCTTTTGCCGTCCCCATAGTTTTACCTTTTCCAGAATGTCATATAGTTGGAATCAAACAGCACGTAGCCTTCTCAGATTGGCGTCTTTCACTTGGTAATATGCACTTAAGTTTCTTCCATGTCTTTTCTTGGCCTGATCCTTATTTTTAGCACTGAATAAAATCTCATTGCCTGGATGTATCACAGTTTATTTATCCAGTCCCTTACTGAAGGATATCTTAGTTGCTTCCAAGTTTTAGCAATTATGAATAAAGCTGCTGTAAACATTCATGTGCAGGTTTTTATATAAACAGAATTTTTCATCTCCTTTGGGTAAATACTAAGGAGCACAACTGTTGGATTGTGTAATAAGATTATGTTTAGTTTTGTAAGAAACTGCCAACGCTATTCTAAATTGCTGCACCATTTTGCCTTCCCACCAGCAATGCATGAGAGTTCCTGTTGCTCCACATTTTCACCAGCATTTGATGTTGTCAGTGTTTAAATCTGTTTAGATATTAGCCATTCTAATTGGTTTGTAGTGATATCTCACTGTTTTTAATTTTCGTTTCTCTGCTGACACATGATGTGGTGTATCTTTTCATATGCTTATTTCTGTGTGTATATTTTCTTTGGTTAGGTGTCTGTTCAGATCTTTTGCCAACTTTTTTATTTTTTTTTTTTTACTGTTGAGTTTTAATAGTTCTTCGTATATTTGGGGTAACAGTCCTTTATCAGCTATGTCTTTTGCAAATATTTTCTCCCAGTCTGTGTCTTGTCTTTTCATTTTCTTGACAGTGTCTTTTGTAGAGCATAAATTTTAATTTTAATGAAGTCTAGCTTATTAATTCCTACTGTCTTTTTTTTTTTTTTTGAGAGAGAGTCTCACTCCATTGCCCTGAGTAGAGTGCTGTGGCATTTAGCCTAGCTCACAGTAACCTCAAACTCCCAGGCTAAAGCAATCCCCCTGCCTGAGCCTCCCGAGTAGCTGGGACTACAGGTGCTCACCACCATGCCCAGCTAATTTTTCTATTCTTAGTAGAGACAGGATCTTGCTCTTCCTCAGGCTGATCTTGAACTTCTGAGCTCAAGCAGTCCTCCTGCCTCGGCCTCCCAAAGTGCTAGGATTACAGGCATGAGCCACTGCATCCGGCCAATTCCTGCTTTCATGGATTATGCCTTTGGCATCATATTTAAAAAGTCATTGCCAAACCCAAGGCTATCTAGATTTCTGTTATCTTCTATTAGTTTTATAGTTTTGTGTTTTACATTTAGGTCTGTAATTCTTTTTGAGTTAATTTTTGTGAACGGTGTGAGATTTGTGACTAGATTAATTTTTGCATGTGAACATTCAGTTGTTTCAGCGCTATTTCTTGAAAAGACTCTTTTGTCCATTGTTACCTTTATTTCTTTGTTTAAAATCATCTATATATCAAGTTGAGAAGAATTTGCATCTTGATAATATTAATTCTTGCTACCTATGAACATGAAATATGTCTCTATTGATTTAGTTCTCCTTTGATTTCCTTCAACAGAGTCTTGTAAATTTCCTTATATAAGTCTTGTACATATTTTGTTAGATTTATACCTAAGTAAGTACTTCATTGTGGGGGGTACTAATGTAAATGGAATTGTGCTTTTAATTTCAAATTTCTTTTGTTCATTGCTGGTATATAGGAAAATGAATAAATTTTGTATATTAATCTACATCCTGGCTGGGTGTGGTGGCTCATGCCTGTAATCCTAGCACTCTGGGAGGCTGAGG
>NW_012140524.1:12888116-12923786 GCF_000956105.1 Propithecus coquereli | reverse complement strand
CTGGAACACATTCTACTAAGTGAGGTATCCCAAGAATGGGAAAACAAGCACCACATGTACTCACCATCAAATTGGTATTAACTGATCAACACATAAGTGTACATATAAGAATAACATCTATTGGATGTCGGGCAGGGGGGAGGAGGGGACGGGTATTTGCATACACGAAGAGTGCAATGCGCACCATCCAAGGGATGGGCACACTTGAAATTCGGACTTAGGGGGGAATGGGAAGGCAAGGGCGACATACATAACCTAAACATCTGTACCCCCATAATGCTGAAAAAAAAAAAAGGCAGTGGTGAAAAGGGACATCCTTTCCTTGTTTCTGATCATAGTAGAAAAACTTTTAATTTCTCACCATTATGTTCACTGTAAGTTTTTTGTAGATATTATTTATCAAGTTGAAGAAGTTCCCCTGTATTCCTAATTTACTGAGAATTTTGATCGTGAATATGTGTTCCACTTTTTCAAATGCTTTTTTTTATCTCTTGATATGACCATGTGATTTTTTTTTCTGTTGCCTGTGGATGTGATGAGATACATTAATTGATTTTCTAATGTTGAATTAGTCTTACAATTAGGATAAATTCCATTTGGTTATGTCATATATTTTTTGTTATACATTGTTGGATTTCATTTGCTAATGTTTTGTTGAGAATTTGTACATCTGCTTTCTTGAGAGATATTCTGTAGTTTTCTTTTCTTGTAATATCATTGTCTGGTATTGTCTGATTGTGGTGTTAGTGTAATGTTGGCCTCATAGAATGAGTTAGGAAATATTTCTTCAGCTACTATCTTCTGAAAGAAACTGTAGAAAATTCACGTAATTTCTTTCTTAAATATTTGGTAGAATTCACTAGTGAATCTGTCTAGGCCTGATGTTTCTATTTTGGTAGGTTATCAATTATTGATTCAACTTCTTCAATAGATATAAGCCTACCCATATTATTTATAGGCATACCTCTTTTTATTGTTTTATATTTTATTGTACTTGGTAGATATAGAATATTTACAAATTGAAACTTTGTGGCAAACCTGCACTGAGCAAGTCTGTCAGTGCAATTTTCCAACAGCATGTGCTCACTTTGTGTCTCCATGTCACATTTTGGTAATTCTTGCAATATTTCAAATTTTATTACTATTCTTATTATTATATCTGTTACAGTGATATGTGATCAGTGATCTTTGATGTGACTATTGGAATCATGCCACATATAAGGGCACCACATATAAGTCAATAAACTTAATTGATAAATGTTGTACGTGTCTGACTGTTTCAGGGACTGACCATTCCCCTATCTCTCTTCCTCTCCTTGGGCCTCCCTATTTCAATATTTAAGACATAATATTGAAGTTAGGACAATTAATAATTCTATAATGGTCTCTAAATGTTCAAGTAAAGGAAGAGTTGCATGTTTCACACTTTAAATAAAAAGCTGGAAATGATTAAGCTTAGTGAGGAAGGCGTGTTGAAAGCCAAGATAGTCCAATAGCTATGCCTCCTGTGCCAAACAGTTAGCCACAATGTTAATGCCAAGGAAAAGTTCTTGAAGGAAATTAAAAGTGCTATTCCAGTGAACATATGAAATAGCCTTATTGCTGAGATCGAGAAAGTTTTAGTTGTCGGGATAGAAGATCAAACCAGCCACAATGTTGCCTTAAGCCAAAGCTTAATACAGAGTGAGGCCCTAACGCTTCAATTCTATGCAGGCTGGGAAAGGTGAGGAAGCTGCAGAAGAAAAGCTGAAAGCCAGCAGAGGGTGGTTCATGAGGTTGAAGGAAAGAAGCCATCTCTGTAACATAAAAGTGCAGGTGGCACATGAAATGTGAATGTAGAAGCTGCAGCAAGGCATCCAGAAGATCTAGCTAAGATACTTAATGAAGGTGGCTACACTAAACAATAGATTTTCAATATGGACAAAGCAGCCTTCTGTTGGAAGCTGATGCCATCTAGGACTTTGGTAGCTAGAGAAGAGAAGCCAAAGCCTGGCTTCAAATCTTCAAAGGACAACCTGACTCTCTTATTAGGGGCTAATGCAGCCAGTGACTTTAAGTTGAAGCCAACGGCCATTTACCATTCTGAAAATCCCAGGGCCCTTAAAAATTATGCTAACTCTATTCTACCTGTGCTCTATAAATGGAACAACAAAACCTGGATGTCAGCACATCTGTCTATGACATCGTTTACTGAATATTTTAAGTTAATTGTTGAGACCTACTGCTCAGAAAAAAGATTCCTTTCAAAATATTAATGCTCATTAATGATGGTACCTGGTTACTCAAGAGCTCTGATGAAGATGTATAAGGTGAATGTTGTTTTCGTGCCTGCTAACACAGCATCCATTCTTTAGCCCATAGATCAAGGAGTCATTTCAACTTTTAATTCTTATTATTTAAGAAATATATTTTGTAAGGCTATACCTGCCATATATAGAGATTCCTCTGATGGGTCTGGGCAAAGTAAATTGAAAACTTTCTGCAAAAGATTCACCATTCTAGATGCTATTAAGATCATTTGTGATTCATGGGAGGAAGTTGAAATATCAACATTAGCAAGAGTTTGGAAATAGTTGATTCCAGTTCTCATGAATGACTTTGAAGGATTCAATATTTCAGTGAAGGAAGGAACTACAGATGTGGTGGAAACAGAAACAGAACTAGAATTAGAAGTGGGGCCTGAACATGTGAGTGAAGTGCTGCAATCACATGATAAAACGTGAGTGGATGAGGAGTTGCTTCTTATGGATGTGATTTCTTCTGATGGAATCTACTGCTGGTGAAGATGCTGTGAATATTGTTGAAATGACAACAAAGGACATAGAATATTACATAGACATAGTTCATAAAGCAGTGGCAGGGCTTGAGAGAACTGACTCTAATTTTGAAAGAAGTTCTACTGTAGGTAAGATGCTGTTAAACAGAACTGAATACTACAGAGAAATCTTTTTCTGAAAGGAAGAGTCAATTGATGCAGAAAACTTCATTGTCTTATTTTAAGAAACTGTCACAGCCATCCCAACCTTGAGCAAGCACCACCCTGATCCGTTAGCAGCCATCAACAGTGAGGCACGATCCCAGCAAAAAGGTTACAACTCTCAGAGGGTTCAGATAATCATTAGCATTTTTAGCAATAAAGTATTTTTTTAAATTTCAAAATGTTAAGGGGGTACGAAGGGTTTTGGTTACATGGACTATCTTTGTAATGCTTGAGTCACAGCTGTAAGTGAGCCCATCACCCAAATAGTGCTCCTTGTACCCATTAGGTAGGTTTTTGTCCTTCCCATTCTCTTCCTCCCCCCTACTTAATTTCCACTGAGTTTTACTTCCTTCTGTGCACATGTGTTCTCATCAGTTAGTTCCAATTTAATAGTGAGTATATGTGGTGTTTGTTTTTCCATTCTTGAGATACTTCACTTAGGGGAATGGTCTCCAGTTCTATCCAAATTGTTGTAAAAGGCATTAATTCATCCTTTTTTTATGGCTGAGTAGAACTCCATGGTATACATATACCATATTTTATTAATCCACTCATGGATTGATGGGAACTTGGGTTGATTCCACATCTTTGCAATTATGAATTGTGCTGCAAGAAAGATTTGAGCGTAGATACCTTTTTGATACAAAAACTTCTTTTCCTTTGGGTAGATACCCAGTAGTGGAATTTCTGGATTGAATGGTAGGTCTACTTTTAGTTCCTTGAGGAACCTCCATACTGTTTTCCATAGAGGTTGTACTAATTTGCAGTCCCACCAAAAGTGTATAAGCATTCCTTTCTCTCAGCATACAGGCCAGCATCTGCTGTTTTTGGACTTCTTAATAAAAGCCAATCTAACAGCAGTAAGGTGATCTCATTGTGGTTTTAATTTGCATTTCCCTGATGATTAGTGATGTTGAGCATTTTTTCATGTATTTATTGGCCATTTGTCTATCTTCTTTTGAAAAGCTTCTGTTCCTGTCTTTTGCCCACTTCTAATGTTTTTTTTTTTCTTATTTGCTTGAGTTTTTTGTCGATTCTGATTATTAGCCCTTTATCAGATGGACAGCTTGCAAATATTTTCTCCCATTCTGTATGTTGTCTATTTACTCTGTCGATGTTTCCTTAGCTGTGCAGAAGCTTTTTAGTTTAACCGAATGCCATTTATTTATTTTTGTTGTGAAGAGTGAAACAGGACCCCTATCTCTCACCACTCACAAAAATTAATTCAAGATATATAAAAGACTTAAATGTAAGGCATGAAACCATAAGAATTCTAGAGGAAATGTGGGAAAAACTCTTCTAGATATCAGCCTAGGCAAAGCATTTATGAATATGACACCAATGGCAATCGCAGAAGCAATAAAGTATTTCTAATTAAGGAATGTACATTTTTAGACATAATGTTATTATACACTAAATAGACTATAGTATAAACATAAATTTTTATATGCACTGGGAAACAAAAAATTCATGTGACTCACTTTATTGAAATATTCACTTTATGACAGTGATCTCAAACTGAACCCACAACATGTCTGAGTTATCACTGTATTTCTTATTGTGTGTTTGTCAGATTGCATCTTTGAAGAAATTGGTCCATTTCATCTAAGTTATCAAATTCGTGAGTGTGGATTTGTTCATAATATTTTTTATTATCCATTTAAATGTCCCTGGGATACGTAGAGATGGCCCCTCTTTTATTTCTGATATTAGTAATTGTGTTCTCTCTCTCTCTCTCTCTCTCTCTCTCAGTTAGCCTGGCTAAAGGCTTATCTATTTTATTAATCTTTTCAAAGAACTAGCTTTTGGTTTCATTTATTTTTCTCTGTTGATTTACTGTTTTTAATTGCATTTATTTCTACTCTAATTTTTCCAGCTTTACTGAGGTATGATTGACAAAAATTGTATATATTTAAGGTATGAAATGTGATGTTTTGATTATTCTAATTTTTTTCTTCTGCTTACTTTGGATTTAATTTGCTCTTATTTTTCTAGTTTGCTAAAGTGGAAGTCTAGATGATTGATTCCGGATCTTTCTTCCTTTCTGATGTATACATTGAATGCTATAAATTTCCCTCTAAGCACTGCTTTCACTAATTCTACAAATTTTGATAAGTTATGTTTTCATTTTCCTTTGTTTCAAAATATTTTTCAAATTTCTCTTGAGATGTATTTTTGTGACTCGTGTTATTTAGAAGTGTGTTGTTTAATATCCATGTATTTTGGGATTTTCTAGTTATCTTTCTGTAATTGATTTCTAGTTTAATTCTACTGTGACCTGAGAATAGATATTGTATAATTTCCATCATTTTAAATTTGTTAAGGTATGTTTCATGGCCCAGAATGTGGTCTATCTTGGTGAATATTTCACATGAGTTTGAGAAGAATGTGTATTCTGTTGTCGTTGTCCACTATATCCAGTTGATTGATGGTGTTGTTGAGTTCAACTATGTCTTTACCAATTTTCTGCCTCCTAGATTTCTGTTTCTGATAGAGGGATGTTGAAGTTTCCAGGTGTCACAGTGGATTCATCTATTTCTCCTTGCAGTCCTATAGTTTTTGCCTCATGTAGTTTGATGCTCCATTGTTAGGCACATACATTTTAAAGATTGTTGTGTCTTCTTGAAGGATTGATTCCTTTATCATTATGCAATGCCCTTCTCTATTCCTGATAGCTTTCCTTGTTCCCTGCTGTGTCTGAAATTTATCTACTCTGGTATTCACATTATATACATATGCTACAGCTCTTGGATATTTTACCTTTTTTTCAATCATTATTCTGTTTGTTTTTCAGTTTTGGAGGTTTCTATTGATATATCCTCAAGTACAGAAATTCTTTCCTTGGTTGTGTCTAGTCTACTAATAAATAATCACAGGCATTGTTTATTTCTGTTAATGTTTTTTTTTTCTTTTTGAGGCAGAGTCTCACTCTGTTGCCCGGGCTAGAGTGCTGTGGCGTCATCCTAGCTCACAGCAACCTCAAATTCCTGGGCTCAAGCAATCCTTCTGCCTCAGCCTCCCGAGTAGCTGGGACTATAGGCATGTGCCACCATGCCTGGCTAATTTTTTCTATATATTTTTAGTTGTCTGATTAATTTCTTTCTATTTTTAGTAGAGACGGGGTCTCATTCTTCCTCAGGCTGGTCTTGAACTCCTGAGCTCAAACAATCCGCCCGCTTCGGCCTCCCAGAGTGCTAGGATTACAGGCGTGAGCCACCCCGCCCGGCCTATCTGTTAATGTTTTTTTATTTCTAGCATTTCTTTTAGATTTTTTTCTTAGGATTTTCATCTCTCTGCTTATATCACCCATCTCTTCTTGTATGTTGTCTATTTTATCTATTAGAGTGTTTAGCATATTAATCATATTTGTTTTAAATTCCCTGTCTGATAATTCCAATAGCCCTGCCATGTCTGGTTCTGATGCTTGCTCTATCTCTTCAAATTGTTGTCTTTTTGTTGTTGTTGTTCTGTTTTGTTTTTGTCTTTTAGTATGCCTCGTAATTTCTTTTTAGAGCTGGACATGATGTAATTGGTAAAAGGGACCATGGTAAATAGGCCTTTAGTAATGTGTTGGTAAGGTATAGGGAAGTGTCTATAGGAAGTGAGGGAAGTGTCTGTAGTCCTGTGATTAGGTCTCAGTGTTTTAGTGAGCCTATGCTTCTGGACTGTGAACTTCCCATATGTTTCTCAGGTTTTTTCTCCCACTTGGACAGGATAGGATGGCTAAAGTGGGCTGCAGTTGGGTTAATTTCCTTCTCCCATGAGGAAGCCTAGAGCTTGCTGAAGTTGGATTTTTCCCTTTCCACAGGTCAGTTATGTTCTGGTAAAACCCCAGGAGGTTGGGCTATGGTTAACCAGGTTCTCCTAAGGCCAGATCTTGTTAAGAAAAACAGATTTCCTTGGTGTATTTCAAAATGTTTTTTTCTCCTCTCCCTGCTGGAAGCAGAAGGAGCTTTTTCTCTACTATTTACTGTGAGAACTTGTTTGAGATTCTGGAGAAAAAACTCACAAAAGCATGGGGGTCCTCCTATGAGTGGGTCCCCCAGGAGTTTTTAACCTCTCAGACTTGCCTGAAGCTAGCCTCTAGCAACAGTTCATCATTCAGAGTTCAGGTTTTCCTGTCCCACCCCACTGGTCCCCAAAGTGGTTTTTGCTCAGGTATGTTGGATTCTCTATATCTGCTTATCTATCTCTCCAATTTTGGGGGCAGCAGTTTGCTCTATGACCTCACTTCTCTTACATATCTAAGAATATTTATTGATTATTTCGTTTGTTCAGCTTTTTACTTTTTTTTAGGATATTGACTTCCATATATGCAGAACCAGATACTGTGACTTGCTTCTGACAAACAGAATACAGCAAAAGTAATGGGATATCACTTCCATGATTAGGTTACAAAAGACTATCCCTTTCATTTTGTTACAACTCTCTTTTGCCGACACTCTCCTTTGCACTCTTGCCCTCTCACTTGCTCTGTGAAGCAAGATGCCATGTTGTAAGATGCTGTATATAGAGAGGCCCCATGTGGCAAGAAGCTGAAGGAGACTTCTAGTCAACAACATGTGAGGAACTGAGACTTTGGTCCAACAGCCTGGAATAAACTGAATACTTCTGATGACTAAATCAGTGAGCTAGGAAGCAAATATGTCCAGTCAAGCCTTCAGGTAACCGCAGTCTTACGAGAGACCCAGAGTCAGAGGACCTGGCTAAGCCATGCCTGCCTGGATTTCTGGCCCAAAGAAACTGTGAGATAATAAATGTTGCTCTTTTAGTCCACTAAGGTTTTGGGTTAATGGTCGAGCAGCAGTAGATAACCAGTGCACAACTGTAAGGAATACATAATGTATTCCTAACTAGTTTCTCCAGAGGGCAGATCTTGTTAAGAAGAACATAGTGCTCTAGTGTATTTTGAAATGATTTTTGCGACCTAGCATGCACGTGCACACATGCAGACACCCATACATATGCTTATAGTGCTTCATAAAATAGTATTTATTCTTCCTGTATAATGAACTCAGATATTTTCTGTTCCATTAATTTTTTTATATAATAGGGACACTGATTTGATCTCATGAGTCACAAATAAGTTGAAACAATTTGAAAAACACTGATTAAGAATGTGTAACTCAGGTCTATCACTGAGTAGCTGGGTATCTCTGACAATTACACAACCTATCTGTGTGTCAGTTTCCTAAACTGTAAAATAAGGAAATAGGAAAATATAGGATGGTCTAGAGGATTAGATCAGATAATATGTGCAAGGCATTTAGCACAGAACTCTGCATATAGACAAGGCTAATTATTCAAAGACATTAATAATAATTTTATTTGAATGAAAAATTTCTTTATGTCCACTTAATCCAGGGACAGAATTAGTAAGTCTATCCACTCTTGTTGAGAACAGTTAGAACTTTTTACACTCTATTATAATCACTTATTTTTCTATCATTCTCTCTTTTACTCCTACTCCATTCCTACTAAATTATGAATGCCTTGAGGGAAGGTATTTTTTCTAATTATTCTTTGTCTCTTCAATACATAATATAATTCTTGACACAGAATAAGCAGTCAATAACTATTGAACGAGCAAATGAATGAATAAATGCTCACACTCACAAGATGACCCATGTAGTTTTTAACACCTATAATTATTAGAAAGTTATACCTTTTAGCAAGGCAAAAAATCTGCTTTCCAAATTCTCCTTTTCCTGCCAAAATGAGCTCATTATAAGTCTATTTTCTGCTCATAACAGTTCTTCTATTTTCCCCCCTCAATTTTCATGTAGAAAAACTATCAAATGGGAGAATATGACTTATAATTCCAAATAATCTGAATGAAAAATCCCAAGTTTTTCAGTGATTCCTGACTGTCATCTCAGTCATTCTCCCTAGAAGTATCACACTTTTCTAGCATTCCTATTAAAATCCAATATTCAGTTTAGAATATGTGAGGGCAGGTAAATATGCCATATAGCTCTCGTTGTCCTAGTCTTACATTACAGTTCTGCTAGTGTGTTCCAAAATTATTTTAACCTTTCTTTTGATAAAAATGTAATAACCATTCTTACAAAAATATCCATTTCCTACATACTTAATTATTTTTTAAAATGCAGGTTCACGTTTTTATTTATATTAAATTACATTAATTAGATATTTGGTCTTGCAGTTTACAGTCATTAGAAGACTTTTGGAATCCTTATTTCCTTATACTAGATTAACCAGATTTCTCAGCTAATGTCATTGGGAAAATGCAATAAGCTTGTCTTCTGTGTTGCATGAATGTAACTGATAAACTTGTTGGACAGGATAGGGGAAAGTAATGTCTTAGACAACACCGTAAGTTGGTATCCAGCCCCATTAATCAACACTCTGGCTAGAATTCAACTGGTGACAAATGATTCTATACTCAGTTACATCATGCATGTCCAAAAACTTATTATGACAGGCTATGCCAATTGTTTTGATTTAATGGAGATATTTTAAGGCATTCCCATAGAATTACCATTTTCTACCTGTGTGGTCAGGCTATTAAAAAGCAAATAAGTTCTCTTCAGCATGGCCTCTTCTTAGTAAACCTACACTGGATTCTAGTCATTACCTTTCATAAGAGCCAGAAAACAATTTATAATGCATACTAAAATTTTAAAGAGGATCAAAATTAAAGCTCAATGGCCTGTATTTTGGGGAATTGTTTTTATGTTCTTACCATTGGGAGAATATTTCTTATATTCTAGTGATTGTTAACTCTTTTTTAATAATTCTACAGAGATCTGATAATATTTAAAAATAATGTATAAATTCTTTTCTAATAATTTCACATACCCATTCACTTTGGCTAAATTATTTTTGTTTACTCACTTCATTTGTTGATATTAAATATCAAATCGGATATAACAACTTCCATTTTCAGCTATGATGGAATTATTTTGCAGCAGAACAATGCTCCTGCCAAGAACAATTCAAAAAACAAATTGCACACACACTCACACACACGCACTTTGCATTTACAACCTGTAAGCATTGGAGAGCATCAGAGGGAACCAAGACTTGAGGAGCCACAGTCCTAGAAAAAAAGAAACCACAAAGCACAAAGAGGTGAGGAGGCAAGTCTGCAAGCAGCACACATCTTCTCTTTGGGCATCTGCCAATTACTGTCAGGACAAAATGTCAGGAATTGTAGAGAAGGTCACCATTAAAATGGAAAGAAACCATCAGGTTTTTTGGCAATATGCCAGGGTTAGAGAGGGGGAAAAATGGAGTTCTAGGATGCCAAGAAAATCAGAATTTAAAGGGCAAAGATCATGGCAAGAAAGGAGGTACAGAAAAGTTAATCTGGAAGTTGGTAGTTTTTTTCAAAGCAGAAGGTAATTGTCAGTAGTCTTTCAGTGGTAAATAGAAAAAGAAATTGTTTGGGACATGGCAAGGTGAAACTCTCAGTAGGAACCTGTGAGACAGATATACCTTTGTAAAACTGCAATGTAGCTGAGTTCGGTCAGTCCCAAACTGGGTCAAGGTACTGTGGTTCCACTGTCTGTCTACCGCTGATAATGTGAGTACTCTGGCAAAAGACAACATCATCACAAGCCTCTCGAATTTTTATATACAATGTCCACCATTTAATAAAAAATTGCCAAACATATGGAGAAACAAGAAAAAAACAATGGAAACAGCTCATAGTTGACCCAGTTATTGAAGTTATCAGAAATAAACTTTAATTTTTAATATCATGTTCAATAAAAGATAGAGAATTTTACTAAGTAAATTTTACTATTTTGAAAAGATAGAGAATTTTACTAAGTAAGTTGGAATTGAGTTTTTAAAAGAATCAAGTGAAGTTTCTGAACCTTAAAAATGGAAAAATTGAAATTAAGAACTCAATAGACAAGTTAAATATCAGACTTAACACAACAGAAGAGATGCTTAGTGTACTGAAAGATAAGTCAGTAAGATGTACCCAGCTAAAAAACAGAGAAGAAAAGGGATGAAAATAGGACAAAAAGCATAAACTACACATGGAATATGATGAAAAGATATAACCTGTAAGATTGGAGACCAAGTATAGTCAAAATGATCTTGAAGACAAAGATTGAAGCTGGAGTACTTATACAGATATTAAGATATTAAAAAACTATGGCAATTAAGACATTGCTATTCACATAATGAAAGACAACTACACAAATAGAACAGAAGAGAAAGTCATCTAGAACAGACCTATCGGGTACATTCTCATGTCATAACGCTGACAGTGCAGCAGGTAATGGGAATTTTTTTTTTAATGAATGATGTGGAATCAGATAGATATTCATAAAAGAAATAATGAAATGAGATGGGTTATAAATTTAAAGGTGGAAAATAAAATAAAAGATTTTAGGAGGAAAATGGAGAAGATCTTCATGGATTTTAAATAGTCAACGTTTCTTAAATAGGACAGAAAATCATGAATATAAAACAAATCGATAAATTAGACCATTATGCAGTAATCATGTTCATTAAAAGACACAATTAAGAGGAGTGACATCAGCCAGATGGCCAACTAGAGGTTCTTATAATAAATAGACAACTGCATTTTGAAAATAACTAAAGGAGAGCACCAGGGTTCAGCAAAGGAGTAGCAGAAATTCTGTAGAAAACAGAAACTCAAAATGGCTGCATACAAAAAAGATGAAAACACCTTGCCTCTGCCAGTAGCACAGCATACCCAAGCCAAACTGCTGCTATGCCCTAACCCCTGAGGCCAAGCTGCTGCAGAGCCACTCCACCCCTTCTATCTCAATTGGCCCTGCCCCTCAGAGCCCAAACTGACTCAGTACCCTTCCCCCTCAGGGAACTAGAGCCTTGGCTAACTCATGTAGCTTCACCTTCTGGAGTTGAGATTATGTGGTGCCCATGTGCCAGGGAATGAGAGCCTTGGCTGTGCAGTTCCACCCCACCCTCTAGAACAAACAGCCACAGAGTCCCACCTCCATGAAACTGGACTAGTCATCTGGAGTCTGAGCTACTGAAGTGCCCTGCTTCCCAGAGGACTTGAGCCACTGCTGTGCTGCTCTCCACCCAATCCACAGCTGTGTTCCACCATCCCTGGGGCCTTGCTGCCACTACACCCAGTTTACAAAACCTGGGCTACTGTCATGTCCCATCATCCTAGGATCCACTGCATGGTACCTCATGCCCTGAGGCCTGAGGTGCCACTGTGCACTGTTGACTCCAGAACCTGAATTGCAGCTATGACCTGTTCTCTGGGGTCCAAGCCTCCAAAGTACCCCTTCTTCCCTGAAGCCATTCTGGTGCTACATTCCGCCCCCAAGAGTCAGAGACACAGCTACATCCCTGCCCTCTGGGCCTCAGATGTTGGGGTGTACTTCAGAGTCACAGACTCCAGATTTGAAGCAATTTATACCACCTATGCCTCAAAAAGTGAATCTGTACCTCAAGTCCCAGGTGCCACAATTGTTTTGCAAGATCCTAAACTCAGGATCCCAGGTCCACATCCACTCTGGACATCTGCGCCCTGAATCCTAGCACCACTGCAGCTGCTTATGGGCCATGGCAGGCCCAATAGTAAGAGAGAACCCCCAGTTAAAACTCCCCACTATGGGGAAGAAAAGAATAGGAGGTCCTCTAAAGCTCTGGCCACTGAGGACCCTAAATAACTTATGCTGCCACCACGATTGCCACAAACTCCTGAAGCCTGGACCCCTGAGATATCTGCAGTTATCACTGATACTGAGCACAACTGAAGAAGGTGCATGGAGACTATACCACTGCTCCCACCCAGAGCCAGAGCCACCACACTCTGTTCAACTGGTATCCTCAAATCAATCTACAGGCAAAAGTTTTTCCCTATAAAACTACTCTGTGAAGTTTGGAAGATGTCACTGCTCTGCCAGATGCACAGACATCAATGCAGGGACACAAGAAACATGAAAAATCAAAAAAAACATGACACCACCAAAGGATGGTGTCAAATAATTCTTCAGCAACTGATTCCAAGAAATGAAAATTTATAAACTTCCTGAAAAGAAATTCAAAATAATGACCTTAAGGGAACTGAATGAGATTCAAGAGAATCCAGGTAGACAATTCAATAAAATCAGAAAGATGATTCATGATCAGAATGAGTAATTCAACAAAGAGATAGATATCATAAAAAGAACCAAAAGAAATTTTGGAGCTGAATAATTCAATGAATAAAACAAACAAACTAGAGAGCTACAACAGCAGACTAAATAAAGCAAAAAAAAAAAAAAAAAATCTGTGAAGTCAAAGATGGGTCTTTTGAAATTAGTTAGGCAGAGGATTAAAAAAAGAGAAAAGAATGGCAAAGAGTGAAGAAAGCCTACAGGACTTATGGGACACCATTAAGCAAACAAATGTTCTCATTCTGGAATTTTTAGAAGGAGAAGACATAGAGAAATTGTCAAAAACCTTAAGTAATGAAATAATTGCTGAAAACTTCCCAAGTCTTGGGAGATAGAGACAACCAGATCTATGAAGCTCAAAGGTTCCCAGATAGATTCAACCCAAAGAGATCCTCATTAAGGCATATTATAATCAAATTGTCAAAAGTCAAAGACAAAGAGAATTTTTAAAACAGCAAGAAAAAAGTGACATGTCGCATATAAGGGAATGGTTATTAGACTATTAGTGGATTTCTTAACAGGAAACTTGTAGGCCAAGAGAGAATGGTATGATATATTTAAAGTGTTAAAAGGCGGGGGGGGGAACACCTTCAGAAAAGAAAGAGAAATAGTAAAGTCTTTCCCAGACAGTCAAAAGCTGAGGGAATTCATCACCACTAGACCTGCCTTATAAGAAATTGTTAAGGGAGTTCTTCAAATAAAAACTAAAGGAGGCCGGGCGCAGTGGCTCATGCCTGTAATCCTAGCACTCTGGGAGGCCGAGGCGGGCGGATTGCTTGAGCTCAGGAGTTCGAGACCAGCTGAATGGATTTAAAAAAATCAAGATCCAACTATATGCTGTCTATAAGAGACCCACTTTAAGGAAACACATAGGCTGAAAGTAAAGGGATGGAAGAAGATATTCCTTATAAATTGTAATGAAAAGAAAGCAGTGGTGGCTATAGTCAGATTAAAAAAAAAAAAACTTCAAGTACAAACTTTCATAAGAGAGAAAGAAGGTCATTTTCTAATGAAAAAGGGGTCAATTCATCAAGAGAACATAACAATTATAAGTATATATGTACTCAACATCAAAGCACCAAAATACAAAAGGAAATATTAATGGCATGAAGGGAGAAATAGGTAACAACACGATAATAATAGGGGAGCATTCTCTATTATTACCTATTATACAATACCAAACTTTCAACAATGTATACATCAATGAGACAGAAAATTAATAAGGAATACTGATCGTGAATGGCACTTTAGACCAAATGGACCTAACAGACACATATAGAACTTTTCATCCAATAGAAGCAAAAGACACATTTTTCTCTCATGCACATGGAACATTCTCCAAGATAAGCTATATGTTAAGCCACATGAAGTCACAAGTCTTAATGAATTTAAGAAGATTGAAATCATATCTAGTATTATTTTTGACTACAATGGTATGGAACTAGAAATAAATAATAGGAGGAATCTTGGAAACTTGGCAAATATGTGAAAATGAACTAAATAACAAATGAATAACAAATGAATCAAAGAAGAAATAACAAATGAATCAAATAAGAAATCAGAAGGAAAATTTTTAACTATCTCAAAGCAAACAAAAATGGAAATACACATACCAACCTGCATCTATGGGATGTAACAAAAGCAGTTCTAAGAGGGAAGTTTGTAGCAACAAATTCCTACTTAAAAAAAGAAAAAAGACCCCAAATAAGTAGCCTAACATTATGCTTAAAGGAACTCAAATAAAAGAAAAAACTAAACCTAAAATTAGCAAGGGAAGAAATAATAAAGATCAAAATTGAAATAAATCATATAAATAGTAGAAAAACCATAGGAAAAAAATAAAACTCTGTGGTTTGGTTTTTGAAAAACTAAACAAAATGAATAAACTTTTAGCTAAACTAAGGGAAAAAAGGAGAGATAAATCAATAAAATCAGAAATAATAGCAGAAATATTACAACAGATATTTCAGAAATGCAAAGGATCATAAAGAACTATTATGAACAATCATATGCCAACTAATTATATAGTATAACGTAGAGGACATGGATAAATTCCTAGAAAAATTCAACCTATTAAAATTGAATCAGAAAGAAATAGAAAGCCTGAACAGACAAATAACAAAGAGATTGAAGAAGTAATTAAAAACATCCCAACAAAGAAAAATTCAGGAACAGATGGCTTTATAGCTGAATTCTACCAAACACTCAAAGAAGAATTAACATAAGTCTTTCTTAAACTACTCCAAAAAATAGAGCTAGAGGGAACACTTCCAAATAAATTTTACAAGGTCAGCACTACCTTGATAAGCTAGATAAAAATACTACAAGAAAAGAAAACTACAGGCTAATATCTCTGATGAACATTGATACAAAAATGCTCAGTAAAATATTAGTAAACCAAATTCAACAACACATCAAAAATATTATGCATCATGACCAAGTGGGTTCATCCCTGACAGGCACGTCTGGTTTAATGTATGTGAATCCATGTGGTACATCACTAAACAGAACGAAAGATGGAAACCACTTGATCATATTAATAGCTGTAGAAAAATCATTTGACAAACTTCAACATTCTTTCTTGATAAAAACTCTCAATGGTTTAGAGATAAAAGGAAGTTTCCTCAACATAATAAAAGCCATTTATGAAAAACCCACAGCTAAATACTGAAATACTAGGGAAATATTAAAAGCTTTTTCATTAAGATCTTGTATTAATACAAGGCAAGAAAGGCCACTCTGATCACTTATATCTAATGTGTTACTAGAATTACTATCATGGGCAAACAGATAAAAAATAAATATAGAAAAGACATCCAAATTGTAAAGAAAAAAGTAAAAGTATCTCTATTTGCAGATGACAAGATCCTATATGTAAAAACCCGAAAGATTCCTCAAAAAATGGTTAGAATTTATAAATGAATTCAGTATTGTTTTAGGACACCAAATCAAATTTATAAATTGATAGAATTTCTATACCTAAATAAAAACCTTGTTGAAAAAAGAAATCAAGAAAATGATCCCATGTAATAACATCAGAAAGAAATAATTAGGAATAAATTTAACGAAGAAGGTGAAAGATCTGTACACTGAAAACTATAAAACATGGATTAAGGAAATTGAAGAAGACATGAAAAAATGGAAAGATATCCCACGCTCATGGATTGAAAGAATTAATATTATTATAATGTCCATACAACCCAAAGCAATATATAGATTCAATGCAATATCTACTGAAATCCCAGTGGAGTTCTTCACAGAAAAAGAAAAAACAATTCTAAAATTTGTATGGAACCACAAAGACCCTGAATAGCCAAAGCAATGCTGAGAAAGAAAGACAAAGTTGTAAGTATCACATTTTCTGATTTAAAATTATATTACAAAGCTATGGTAATCAAAACAGTATGGTACTGGCATAAAAACAGACACATAGATCAATGAAACAGAGAGCCCAGAAATAAATCAAAACATATACAGCCAACTAATTTTTGACAAGGGCACCAAGAGGACACAATGGGGACAGGATCATCTCTTCAGGTAATGGTGTTGAGAAAACTGGATTTCCACATGCAAAAGAATGAAATTGGACCCTTATCTTACACCATACACAAAAACATACTTAACATGGATAAGATACCTAAACACAAGACCTCAAACCAGAAAACTCACAGAAAAGAACATAGGGGAAAATCTCCTTGATATTGATCTTGACAATTACTTTTTGCCTGTCACACCAAAATCTCAGGACATAAAAGCAAACATAAATAAATGGGACTACATAAAACTAAAAGACGTCTGTATAGCAAATGAAACAATCAACAAAATAAAATGACAACCTAAGAACTGGGAAAAAATACTTGCAAACCATATATTAGATAAGAGGTTAATATGCAAAATTAATAAAGAACTCATACAACTCAGTAGCAAAAAATAATAATTTTTTTTAAATGGGCAAAGGATCTGAATAGACATTTCTCCAAAGAAGATATAAATCGCCAACAGATATTTGAAAAGGTGCTCAACATCATTAATCATCAGGGAAATGCAAATTAAAATCACTGTAAACTATCACCTCACACCAGTTATAATGGCTAATATAAAAAACATAAAAGATAACAAGTGTTAGCAAGGGTGTGGAGAAAAGGGAACTCTTGCAAACTGTTGATGGGATGTAGATTGGTGCAGTCCTTACGAAAAACAGTACCAAGATTTCTAAAGAAATTAAAAATAGAATTATAATCCAGCAATCTCATTTCTGAATATATATATTCAAAGGAAATGAGATCAGTATCTCAAAGAGATATCTGTATGCCCATGTTCATTGCAGCATTATTCACAATAGCCAAGATACGGAAACAACCTTAGTGTTCATTGACAGAGAAATGCATAAAGAAACTGTGGCATGTATATATACGCAATGGAATATTATTCACCCTTTAAAAAGAACGACATCCTGCCATTTGTCACAATATGGCTGAACCTGGAGGACATTATGCTAAGTGACATAAGCCAGACACACAAAGAAAAAATATTGCCCAATCTCACTTATATGTGGAATCTTAAAAGAAAAATCAAGTATACAGTAAGAGAATAAACAATGGTTGCCAGGGGTGGTTGAGAGCAGGGAAGAAATAGGAAGATGTAGGTCAGATGATACAAAGCCACAGTTATGTAAGATAAACAAGTCTAGACGTCTAATGTACAACATGAGGACTACAGTTAATAAAATTGTGCTATATTGGAATTTCTGCTAAATGTGCAGATTTTAGCTGCTCTTGTCACATAAAGAAAATGAGTAACTATGTGAGACGATGGATATGTTAATTTGCTTCACTATAGTAACCATTTGCTATCTTAGGAAGAGTATCCTATAATATCATATTGTATACCTTAAATAGATACAATAAAATTTATGTTGTTTATTTTAAAAAAAAAGAATAGTAAGAATAATAATTAAAACGTTTTGGTAAAAGGAAAAAAGGAAAAGATATCATGAAGAGAGTGGAAAGGCAAGCCGCACAGAGAGTGACAGCATTTGTAGTACCTATGTCCAACAAAGAATTTCTATGTAGGATCTCCAAGATATGTAATGAACTCTTACAAATCCACAAGAAAAAGGCAAACAACCCAATAGAAAAATGAACAAGGAACATATAAAAGAGGCCTATAAAGATATTTAAAAACTGTCAATCTATGTTTCAGAGTATTAAGAACTAATAGGGAAATAAGGTACACTGTATATCTATAAGGTAGCTAAATTTTTTTAAAGTAAATATTAATACTAAGTGTTGGTGTGAATATTAAGCAATTGGAAGTCTCATTCATTACTATTGAGACTGTAAATTGGTACAACCAATATAAATTGGTAAAACTTTGGGAAACTGGTAATATCTATAAAATCTGAAAATAGAAGTGCCTCATGACCCAGAATTCTACTCATTAAGTACAGGACTGTTAAAAATATGTAGGTAAGCTTACCAAAGGACATGTGAAGAATGTTCATAAAAGCATTATTTTGAGTATTATACATATGTGTTTCTTAACAATATAATGGGTAAATAAATAAATTAAAATACATTTCTAAATGGTATAGTATGCAACAAAAATGAATAAACTACTACATATAAATGACATGTAAACACTGTTCATTGTAATAAGCCAGACACAAAATATTGCACACTGTCTGTTGTTTGTTATATAAATCTGGAAAACAGGAAAAACTAACCTATGGTACTAGAAGTTTGGGTAGGTTACTTTTAGGGAACCAGTAAATGGATGGGGGCAGATGGAGTACTTTAGAGTGGTAATGCTCTATTTCTTTGTCTAGAGGGTGGTTACATAAATGTATTCCCTTTACACAGATTTATTAAGTTATTCATTCAAGATCTGTATACCTTTCTGCATGCATTTCATATTTTTTGAAAGATTTGCTTAAAAATTCATTCAAATATCACTCTTTTGCTTTAAACATGTATTACATTTCACATGGGAGATTTATAGAACAACATTGAATATGTTGCCAGAACTATTTAACAGCCTTCAGAAAGATCCAATCTCCTGTCTGATGGGTGAAATATAAGCTCCTAAAAATGAATGAATTATTTAATTAATTAAGTCCAGATGTTTTCATTATGTGTCTGCTTTGTTCCTGGTATTGTGCTAAGAACTGAGGATATAATAATGAATAAAACAGACATTGAAAAATGAAGGGCATTTTGAAACAGAGAGCTAGTATGTTTTACTTTTCTATTGTTTGTAACAACTCGTCACAAACTTAGTACCTTCAAACAATACACATTTATTATCTTATTGTTTTAGAGATCAGAAGTCTGAAATGGGTCTTACTGGGATAAAAATCAGTGTTGGCAAGGCAACATTCCTTTTGGAGGCTTTAGAATTCTCCAATCTTTTTCCTTGACTTTTCCAGCTTCTAGAGGCTGCCTGCATTTCTTAGTTCATGGCTCCCTTCCGTCTTCAAAGCCAGGAATGCCATAGCTGTTTCCTGCTTCCATTGTTATATCTCCTTCTCCAACTCTGAATCTCCTGCCTCTTTCTTTCACTTACAAGGACCATTGGTATTACATTGGGCCCACCCACATAATCCAAGATAAACTCCTCATTTTAAGATACTTAATTGTATGTTCAAAGTGCCTTTTGTCACATAAGGTAGCACATCCACAAATTCCAGAGATTAGGACATGGACGTCTTTGGGGAGACATCATTCTACCTACCACGTGATACTAAGGAGTAATTTCTACAACTAAGTAGTAGTCCCTAATTAAATTTGCATCTCTAACGGCAAAGCTCTAAGAAGACTGGAAATAAAAGCTATATAATTCCTTTCAAAATCATGATGTTGGCTCGTCATGTTCTATGTGGCAGTTGGAGGTGGGAGGGGAATTCTGGGAAATCACTTTCTTTGAGTTCTTCCCATCACCTGATGTATTCTGGCTGGGACTGAGAAATTTAAATCATTTGAAGTAGTAAATGTGTCTGAGCATTTCCACGACTGCCATACAGTTATGCACCTCATAACAATGTTTCAGTCAACTACAGACCATGTATGTGATGGTGGTCCCATTGGATTGTAATATTGTATTTTTACTGAAGCTTTTCTATGTTTAGATACACAAATATTTACTGTTGAGTTACAACTGCCAATGGTATTCAGTACAATAACATGCTGTCTAGGTTTGTAGCCTAGGAGCAATAGGTTATACCATATAGTCTAGGTGTGTAGTAGGCTAGACCATCCAGGTTTGTGTAAGTACAATCTGTGATGTTCACACAACAAAATCACCTAAGGACGCAATTCTCAGAATGTATCTTTATCATTAAATGATGTATGGCTGTACCTACTCTCAGTTTAAAGTTTTGATGAAGACCGGTCTCTTTGCTGTTGTTGTTATTTTAAAGTCATTGCCCTTCACAAAGAACAGGAAAACCAAATAAGGGTTGAATAATTCTGCTTTAGTATTTATAAACCATCTCTTCCAACAAGGGTGTCAACTCTCTGCCTCCCCAGTCCTTCTGCCTTGCACAGCTGCCACACTAGCATGCTTACGGCTCCCTGGAAGAGCCATGTCCTCTCACAGTTCCATGGCTTTGCAACGCTTTCTTCCTATCAAGAAACTTCTTTCCCCCATTCATTCATGTGACTAACTGCTACCTATACTCTAATCCAATTTGGAATTTATTCCATATAAAAATATTTCCTGACCCTTCTCCACTCCCATCTAATCTGGGTAGACATCCATTTACGTGTTCTGATAGAATTCTAAGTTTCCTTCTATCAAAGCATATATCAATCTTTATTGCATGTCTAATTTATTAACCTCGCCATTTGTGAATCCCTTTATGGTAAAACCATGTTTTATTTGCCTTTGAATTTCTGACATTTAGACAAGGAAGGGAGGAAGGAAGGATGGCAGGAAGGAAGGCGGAAGGAAGAAAAGAAGAGTAGTAAGTCAATTAGACTTAAATTCCATTTAAAACCTGGTTGTAGCTATACCTACAGGAGATGGGATTAAATTAGCCACTCTGAGTCTTGGTTTCCTTTTCTCATGAGGAAAATGCTGCTATTTATTTCTTATTTGTTATTATGAAGATTAAACAAAATAATACAGGTAAAGTCCATGTCAACAGTGAGGTTTTACAGAAACCTATAGACAACCCACTGTTCAGTCACTGAGCTCAGCTTAGAGAACACAAAGAAAAATAAAATGTGTCCTTGCCATTGAGGAACTGTGATCTGTTGTGAATGTCAAAGAAACAGGGGAAGGAATTGTTTTCTTCTGCTGAGAGGGGGAAGAAAGTCAAAGAGATAAATACAGACAGTGGTATTTGAGCAGGTCCATAAGAACAAATAAAACATTTGTTTGGTTAGAAATATGAAATGATGAAATTAATAAAAATTAGGAGAAACAAAAAGTGCTATGGGAGTGCAGAGAGAGAGTGGATTAATTGCACCCAGCGGAGTCAGATAAAGAAAGCTGCACAAAAGAGATGACATTTAGGGTAGATCCAGAAGGACAGATAGTATCTTCTCTTCCTTCAAAACCCCAGTGGACAGAAGGAAATTCATCAGACTCTAGGACTAGGCTAGTTTGGCTGCAACATATGGTGTAGTGTGAGGATTGCCTGCCAACTCCCAAGAAGGGTTTTTCCAAACACCACCTGAAGATATGAGCCTGGGTCAACAGCAGCTGAAGCCAAGAAGGGAGTAGAGGATGACTGAATGACAGATGGGGCAAAGTCACATAAAGACTGATGTCACAAATGGCCAAAGCTAGAGGAACAAGACAATTGCCAAAAGGAAATTTGAGAGCAAAACGAAGACCAATAGACAGAAATGGATGGATACCATGGTGTCAGCACAGGGGCAGGACAATTTCCAAAGGCAAAAGTCCAGTAGCCCAGCTGGGATTGAGAGCTCTTGGTGAGTGCCATCAGGAACAACATTTAAAACAAGGGCTGATTAGGCAGAACAGAGAATCCATGAGGGTGAAATTGTTTTGACAGTGTAAGTCAGGTGACATCATTAACTCTAAGAGTCCAGAAAAATTTGTGGGATAAAAACCTCCAGTTTCAACTCCTGGTATATGAAATTGCTCTCTACTCTGGGGCAGAAAACAACACCTTCTCCACTAGCCTAGCTTTGTGGCAATTACATGCAATTATGCTAATGGCAAGAGTAGGGAGGCATAGGAAGATTCTGGGTAGGAGGGCCACATGATTGAAGCTGAATTTTAAGAAAATCAGCAGAAAATGTAATAGCATAGTTGGTGATGTTTTCGATAAGTAGAATTTTAGTTATAAAAAGTCTAAATTGAGACTGCTTCATAGGTTTATTTATAAAGAATAGGTAGTCAATGTGGCAAGGATTCATCTACTAAACCTCTGTTATGTGACTTGCAATAGGTTAGATGATACCATATTTGTGGGCCATCCAACCATCCTCATGCTCACCATCTTGTTGCAATATGTGTGTGGATGGTGGTGGTGAGTTTCTGTCTGAAAAGGAATCAGAATTGGCATTCTTATGAGATTCTGCAAGTGCACTCTGAATGTAATGCAGTCCATAAGCAAAACGTGGTCATGCATGCTGCTTATACCTGTTATGATGACTTAGAATCGGAAATAAGCCTATTGGAAATTTTTTAGTACTTGGATATTCTAGTTTCTGAACTCCCTCTAGGCCCCAGAGATGAGACTATTCCTAGATTGAATCCAGTTCTCTCCCCAGTCCATTGTTCTCTGGTGGCCTTTGTTCCTTTCCTCAGTATGTTTAATCTTTTTCTCGTTATCCTACTTGGCCCCATGTGAGTGACCACTGCAAGTATGCCATTCTTGGGGACTAGAATCATTCTCAGCCTGCTTCCTATCTGTAGAAAGATAAAGCCTCAAGGATCATTTTCAGTTCAGAAAAATACTTTTTCTTAGACCAGACATATGGTATCTACAGCTATAAGTTCTCTTAAAATAATTGACTTCTTATCTGTTAAATTTCAGTTAGTTTCAAGTACTAGGAGCCACAGTTCTTTTCCAGATATACGCTATGTATTAATGTATTTCTAGACATATATATTCGATAAATGAATATTTAAGTCTATGTAAATTTAAGTCCATATTTTATTTTCCCTTGTGTTTCTCTCTCTTGACTTATCGCGAGTTCCTTAGAAATGAGAATTCGTTGCAAGAGCTACAGCTTTCGTCTCTATTCACTGAACTTTTTTGTTCAATTTTAGGAATTTCATGGGTGCCACCTTAATCTATCCAGAGGTTCAACAGTGGGTGAACCAAATAGGTCGGTGTTTTAATTCTTATGACAAAGCCAAGATTTTACCAGCCTTTAGGCTCGGAGCATTTCTTAGTTTTATTTTCTATTGTGTAGGCTTAAGAAGTGATTGTCTCTTCCATCTATATGAGACTCTAAAATTGTGGCCTCTATTTCCATTCAATCCTTTCTGCAGATCAGTCTTCTCTTTTCTAAGAGCATGTCTTTTATATCTTGACATATGTAGACAACAGCAATCACCAATGGCACTAACATTCTTTTCTCTAACTTCTGGAACTATAAGCTCATTAGATACTTTGTCTACCTTCTGTGCTGCTATAGACTGAATGTGCTCCCCCACACCCCAATTCATATATTGAAACTAATCCCCAATGTGATGGTATTTGGAGGTGGGAAGTAATTAGGCCTTTGGGAAGTATTAATAATTAGGTTTAGATGAGGTCAACAGAATGGAGCTCCCATGATGGGCTTAGGACCCTTATAAGGGGAGGAAGAGCCTACAGCTCTTTCCACCTTGTGAGGCTACAGCATGAAGACAGCCATCTGCGAACTAGGCCTCATCAAGAATCCAACCATACCGACACTCTGACCTTGGACTTCCAGCCTCCAGAATCATGAAAAATAAATATTTGCTATTTAAGTCACCCAATCTATGGTAGTTTATTATAGTAGTCTAAACAGACCAAGACATAAACTCTTCCAATTGTGCATAGCATGATTACTCCCACCCTGAAATATTGTTTTCCTCCCTGTCAGCCCCCTAGTCTGATGCCACATATGATAGGTTATTTAGTATCTATCATCCCAATTCTAGGTACCAATTTCCATATTAGTCATGATAAAATAGATTATGCTTTAGTATACTAATCCCAAAATCTTAGTGACCTATAATAATAAATGACTATTTCAAAAAAGGAGTTAGAGCATTTATAATTATTAAGTATCAAATACATAATATGTTCTAAGTGTACTGCCATGATCTTTATATGTATTACCTCATTTTAATTTTCACAAGGTGTTCATGAATGCCTCTATTTTCTAGATCAGGAAAATGAAGTTTAAAGGGATTAAGTCACTATTTAAGAAAGAATACATAGACAGCATACAATGTTACTGGTATTTCAACCCAGGTCTGTCAGACTTTAAAACTTTTGCTCTTTTTGACCACCTGAGGAAAACTGAAAACTAAAATAAAAGTACGTTCTGCCAGTATAAAAGTAGGCTAGTCACATGTCATTGGCTACAACTACTGCAGGTGAGAGATCCTCTGCAAATCTGAGATGCTCATTACATGCTAATTAAATTTGTCTTCTTTATTCTTTTGCCTTTTAGTACTAAGGGCATGACTCAACATCCATTTTGAATATTTTAAATTGAGTATTAAAATATTCTATAAAGCTCTTCTTTTGAAAAGTTAAGCAATTTGTGAAAGCTACTTTCTATCTTTTCTTTTATTTAGCATTTCTTTTTCCTTTTTTTTCTTGCCATGAAAGAGTATGCCTGCAAAATTTAAGGAAAAGTATACACTTGCTTTTTATAACATGAAAACAAATCAATCTGAAAAGTATTAGTGGAATAATAAAATAGCATTACTTTTTGGGAGGGGATAACAATTGCACAGAAAAATTTTGTTTACTAGAAAATAAAAACATAAATGATAAGTAAAAGTCTAAAGAGATTGCAGTTGAATAGCACAGAGCCATGAAAAATGGAAAATCCTTTTTAGATCTGTCGGTTCAATAATTTCAGCTCTGATTTAGGTGTTTCAGCCACGAACTTACAAAACAGAAGAGAACTTAGGTAGAACTTTGTCTGTAAGAGAACTGAGCTCCCTGGATGTCACAGGAAATTAAGTGACCCATTCAGGTCCGTTCCAGGTACTGAAGGTTGTGAGTCAAAGTGGTACTATTTGATGGCTGTTCTTGGGCTCAGATCTGACCCGTTGCTGATCACATTCTACTCATCTCTCTACTCTCATGTGTCTGCACAACACTTCCCACTGAAATTAGCTAAGATATCTCTAGTAAGGAAAATAAATTTTAAATGATACTGAATTTCAAACTACGTTTTCAAATCTACACGTGGTTTCAGTTAGTGCAAAAGCAGGAAAGAATAAAAAAAGCCATGTCATTAATTTGGTGAGAAAGGGACTTTGTACATAAGCATAAGCAAAGGAGTGCCTTTCCATAATTTGCCTAACAATTCAAGTTTAAAAGAACCTTAAATACACTTCATTGAAAACATGTCCAGCCAGTACAAGCTGTTTGCTTCCCTCTCTGAACTGTCATATCATTTATTATGTAAATTGTGCTTGTGGTACTAGCATAGACTATATTTAGATAAAACTTAGCATTTGTGCAAATCTTACGATTTTAAAAAATACTTTCACATCCACATTTTTGAATCCATAAAAATCTCATGAATGATCAATACCTCCATTTTACAGTAGAGGAAATAATAATAAAGTAAGATTGAACAATCTACTCAAACTCTTAAAACTATCAGACCTGGGACCCTTCTGATGCAAAGCCTGGTATTTTCACTGAAATTACTGTCTCCGTTGTATTGTTAGTTAATTTTAACCACATGTATACTATCAACAGGGTTAGAAAGTTCTTGAGCAAACCGTGTTCTGTAAAATTTTTTAAAGCAACCTTATGCAGGACCTTTTGCTAGTCATTTAAAAAAGTCTCTTGTGGATAATGATCATGACCAGCTCCGCGAGTCTTGTTCCAAAGTACTTGTACAAAATATTAGGCAGCTTTGAGATGTATTTCAATTGTATTTAAAAATACAGTGAGCTGAAGCTCCTACAGAATTTTCTGATACTATCACCCCAAAATGTTTGCATGCTTAGTCAATCAATCTTTAAGCTTCTGTTTGTTAAAATAAACCAACAAAACACCTACTCACTTCAATAACTTTTAAGTAAAAAGAAAAAGCTCAATTTTTAAGATATATCCTTTATTTTTTTAACTTTCTGAGAAAAGTAATCACTTACTTTTCTATCAAAAGTAAGTTTATGCTTTGAAGTTATCAAAGCATAAATTTAAACACTCCAGTGGGGAATTTAATTCATAAAAGGACTTTTTGTTTCCTTACACCAAAGAACTATGATGAGCTCAGTAGTTAACATCTTTGTCGAGGTATTTTTATCAGAGGTAATGTATTTACAGTTGAAGGGGAAACATGTTTGCAATAAAAGACATATAATTCCAAATCTTTTAGCACAATTTAAAAACTGCTTTCTGTGCTCAAAAGGTCTCAAAACTACTTTGCTCTTGAAAAAATCTCCATGGCCTTTGTAAAAATAAGACAAGGTGCATTTTCTCTGGGAGATAATTTATGTTCAAGGAATTACCACAGAATGGAACTCAAAGACTCAGGCCCTATTGTCGTCATCCGCAAATCTAGCATCTCTAGAAATAAAATTCACTAAAAGGCAATAATTCAACAATGCGCTATGGAAAGTTTTCTTTTGGAAACTCCTAAAGGCAAATCAAAAACTATGTTGTTTCTCAGAAAATGTCATTTTAAAGGAATGTACTTACTTTCTTTCCTCATCCTTTATTTCTACTGGAGGTTCATGCAGGGGTTGCCATTACCATTAAAATGACTCCCGTGAAGAACCTCTGTGCCTGGAACAAATTATATGAAATAGGAGAAGAGCAGCTTCCCGAGTGACTCCCGTGATGGTAGTGGCAATAGCAGTGGGAACTGTAGGCCTTTTGGCTACATTGTTGAATATGATTTCTACATGCCATTAATTTCTTTACTCCTCACCAGAACCCTGAGAGGGAACCTATGGTAAGTATTCTCCCCATTATATAGACGACAAAATTAAGGCCCAGAGAAGTTCATTACATTACCTAAGTAAGCAACAGAATCTAGGCTTCCCTCTTAATCCAGTAAGAATTCTGCCATGTAAAATTATTTCTTATTCCAGGGTTAAGCTTGAGCAGATGGAGGAGGAGTTTATGCTTGTGGGAAGAGAAGAGAGCCACAATAGTCTACAACCCACATTCCTGTTACTACACAGATCCCCTCATTATTTATGCATTAAACACATTTTTAATGAGTATCTACCATGCATGGGACACTCTGCTTAGTACTGGGGTTATAATGACAAATAAAACAAACACAGTCTCTGTGCTCATGGAGCTTGCAATCTGGTAGGAAAGACAAACAGCAAAGAAATGCTAGCACAAATAATTATATCTGTGTTAATTTTGTTGATAATATGGAAGAGGTATATGACCAGTATTTTCCTCTTAAAGTTACTCATCGTTATAAAGCACTAGCCACATGCACAATATAATGAATTTAAATAAAAAATTGTCATTCATTTCTATGTGCCCATTTAGTCACCGAAAATTCTTTACCTAATTTATAATATCTCTGGCCTTTGTTGCTTCTGTTCCCCTAGACCAGCATAGTGTTGTCTTTTCTTTCCAAGACTATTCTATTAGAAGTTTATGTGCAAACAAAATATATATATATATATATATATTTTTTTTTTCTTTTCATATTTTCCATTCTGGTGGAAACACTTAATTTTCCTAGAGAAATAACAACTGGGGGCCTAAGTGACCTCCACTGTTGTCATCAATGCACATGGCCATAGTTTTACCCTCTCACGTATTCAACAATCCTGAAACCATACTATGAGGGAGATCATTGAACTGAGAGGCTGTGAACCGGGGGCAAAGTTCTGGCCTTTGTCACTTTATAAACTACGGGACCAAGGGTAAATTATTGCCCTTCATCTGCCTGTTTTCCTCATGTGTGAAATGTTATCTTTAGACACACTCATATCACTTATACTTTAAGAAACAAACTCACTGTGCTAATGAACTTCAGAATTTGCTTAGATATAAGAATCTGACCATGTATTTTATGGACAGATTATGGATTCCAATTGTTATTTTGAGTATGTCTTATGCAAATACTATAGACATCAGAAGGGAGATTTACTTTACATTCGAGTCAGTCTGTATACAGCAGAAAGCTGAGCATTTTTAGATTACTTACGTATTTCAGGGTTGAAACCATCTGATACCTTTTACTCTAGTCAACAAACAATCGTAGTTTAGTTGGCTGTTGGATGTTCGAACACCCATGATGAGGTTTCTTTTTATAGCTGCTATGATCCGAATGTGTCCCTCTAAATTCATGTGTTGGAAATGTAATCCTCAATGCAGCAGTGTTAGGAGGTAAGGCCTTTTGGGAGGTGTTTAGGTCATGAGCACTCTCGTGAATGGATTAATGGCCTCATAATAGGGCTTGACTGAGGAAGTTTGTCCCCTCTTTGCCCTTCCATTCCTTCTGCCATGTAAGGACAAAGTATCTCTCCCCTCTGTAGGACACAGCATGAAGGCGCCATCTTGGAAGTAGAGAGAGCAACCTTCACCAGATAATCAAACCTGCTGGAGCCTTGACCTTGGACATCTCATCATCCAGAGCTGTGAGAAATAAATTTATGTTCTTAATAAATTACCTGGCCTCAGGCATTTTTTGTTATAGCAGCACAAATCAGACTAAGACACAACCAAAGAGTTCTGAAAGTAATCTAGCAAGTGAGCCCGAGAAGGAGACGATTTTTTGGTTGTATTTCTCAAGCTTTCCATAGAAATTCGTGAAAATTAGCTTTCATAGACATTTCATGACATTTATATGGAGAAATTCGAGCAATTTTAGATAAAATATGTGGGATAAGCTAGAGGAAGCATATTGGTATGCAGTACTGAATGCAAGCTCACCTCACCTTCCCTTTGGTGACATAAATGAAAATTTGCAAGCAGATTATTACCTAGCCTGGTTAAGAATTTTCCTTTTTTTTTTTTTTTTAAGCTCTCTTTAAAAAAAAATTGATGTCTAGCTGGTGACTTAAAAGAAATTAGCACTTATGGCATAGTGGCATAAGCAAGAAGTTTCAACATTTTTATTTAATTTAATAACCACATTTAATGCCTCATAGTTTTTGAAAGTTTATCCAGAGCTTAAATTAGATCAGATTTTCTTTTCTTTTACATTTCCCTTTTTCTCCTCTCTCTCTCTCTCTCTCTGTATGTGTGAGATAAGAAAAGAATGGAAAGTTTTCTTTACCTAAAACCATATAGAAGGTTTTGTAGACACTCTTCTTGTTAAAAACAACAAAAACACCATCCTAAAAAATAAATATCAGCAAGTAAATTAAATAAGATAGGCATTTAAGGACTGAGAAACAGAAATTGGTAGGAACTCTTGAATTCCTCTTTGACTACTCTTTCTCATCTTAGCGCATGCAGCACTCTCAAAATATCTGAATCAAACAAGACTTGGCAGTGACTTCACAATGTAAAATCAACTCAAATTATGGAAAGCTTTTCTTAAACAAATTTTATTTTATTCCAACAAATATGACATTTGTTTTCTAAATCAAGTTTTGTATTTTGGGGCTATATTGGAATTTTTAAAAAGTTGATAGCAACTCATTAAGTAAGCTAAGTTAATTTTAGAAGTTTTGTATTTGTTATGTTAATAGTTTTGTGTTTTGATTAAAAACTAGGCATATTTCTTTAATATGACTAAATTTTCTGCTATTATACATGCATGTAATTAGTTGCACTATTTTTAAATCCAAAAAGATTTTTTTTCCCGAATTTTTTTTCCTTCCTATATCCTAAACTCCTCCTTCATATCCCCATCATATTTTCTTTCTAAATCATGATACAATGTTGTTTAACTCTTAAGTGGACACCACCCGGGTGTCCCATAGGCACCTCAATCTCAGTCTGTCCAAACAATTATTTTTCCCCTCAAGCTGGCTTCAAGAGCTCTTATTTTCTCTCTTAGTTGTTGGTGTAACTATGTCAGAAAGCTACGATTATCCTTGATTACTCCCTGCCCCTGAACCCCAGATCCAAAAATCACTGGATACTGTCAATTATGGCTGTGGTCCAGGTGAGTCAGATAGAAACAGCTTCAGGGAGCAATGCCACCATTGATTAGCCATGTGTCAAGCTAACCCCTCTAAGCTTTAGTTTCCACAAATATCAAGTGGAGGGTGAACTTGGTTGAATATCAATAATTCTGCATATTCATTGCTATTATTAGGTTGGTGCAAAAGTAATTGCAGTTTCAGACCATGAATTTTAACTCATTAAATAATTACTAGGCTCAAATACATCTTTATTAATCAAAATAGGAACCATTACAATCAACACATTTTTGCCAATGAGAAATAAGTTTGTTTATTCTTGTAGCATAAAAATACATGCTTTGGGATTCCATGAATTCTTGGAGAGCATTTTCTGCATCCTGCTGGTTGTGAAAGCATTTTCCCTACAAAAAGTTGTCGAGATGCTTGAAGAAGTGGTAGTCAGTTGGCAAGAGGTCAGATGAATATGGCAGATGAGGCAAAACTTCTTAGCCCAATTCATTCAATTTTTGAAGCATTGGTTGTGTGTCGTGTGTTGTTGTGGAGAAAAATTGGGCCCTTTCTGTTGACCAAGGCCGGCTGCAGGCGTTGCAGTTTTCGGTCATGTCATCCATTTGCTGAGCATAATTCTCAGAAGAAATGGTTTCACTGGGATTCAGAAAGCTTTAGTGGATCAGACTGGCAGCAGACCACCAAACAGTGACCATGACCTTTCTGTGGTGCAAGTTTGGCTTTGGGAAGTGCTTTGGAGCTTCTTCTCAGTCCAACCACTGAGCTGGTCTTCACTGATTGTCATATAAAATCCACTTTTCCTCACACATCATAATCCAATTGAGAAATGGTTCGTTGTTGTTGCGTATAATAAGAGAAGAGGACACTTCAAAATGATGAGTTTTTTGATTTTTGGTCAGCTCATGAGGCACCCACTTATCGAGCTTTTTCACCTTTCCAATTTGCTTCAAATGCCCAAGGACTGTAGAATGGTCGACCTTGAGTTCTTTGGCAAATTCTGACATAGCTGTAAGAGGATCAGCTTCGATGATTACTCTCAATATGTTGTTGTCAACTTCCAATGGCTGGCCACCACACTCCTCATCTTCAAGGCGCTCATCTCACTTGCAAAACTTCTTGAACCACCGCTGCACTGTACGTTCATTAGCAGTTCCTGGGCCAAATGTGTTGTTGATGTTATGAGTTGTCTCCACTGCTTTACAACCCATTTTGAACTCGAATAAGAAAATCACTCAAATTTGCTTTTTGTCTAACATCATTTCCATAGTCTAAAATAAATATAAAATAAAGAACAAGTAATAAGTCATCAGCAAAAAAATATAAATCAAGAAATGTGCATTAAAATGACGTGTAACACAACCACATTTATTTAAGAATGTATTCCAATATCAAATGGCAAATTTCAACAATGCTAAAACTTCAATTACTTTTGCACCGAAATAATAAAGAAACTAGGCTATGGACTTAATCATATAATGTTTAAATGGCTAAATAATGGCTAAATATTTAAATGGCTAAATAAGATTTATTCAATTTTTTAAATTCAAAGTACAAGAGAAGAGCAGATCCAGCACAAAGCACAACTAAGCACTACCCACTAACACAGATACATATGTGTATTTGCATGCTAAGAACACCTCAAAGGAAAAGATCCCCAGGAAATGATAAACTGATCAGGCATTTTCAGCTGTTCATAGAAGATTATGGGAAATGATTACTGTAGATACTTTTGCAACACTTTATTGTTAGAGTTGTTTATAGATAATATTAAAATTAAAATTTCACTATGGCCCTGTAACACTCAACCTAAAATTACAAAAAGTAGTAAAGTTCAGGCCAGGATTATTTTTATTTTAGTCTGTTTTTTTTTCTATTTTTTCTTTTTTCAGAATATTATCAGAGTAGAAACGTTTTGGTTACAGAAATTGCTTTTGTGCCATTTGAGTCAAAGTTATAAGTGTGCCCATCCCCCAGATAGTGTGCATTGTACCCATAGGTGTGAATTTACCCATTCCCTTCTCCCTCAAATTGCTTGATTTCCTATGAATGTTATTGCCATATGTACACATAAGTGTTGATCGATTAGTTCCAATTTAATGCTGAGTACATGTGATGTTTGTTTTTCCATTCTTGTCAACTAGGCTTCACTCATTTGCAGTGATTATTCCTTTCTTCTGACCCAGTTCAAAAAGCTGTTCCTTTTATCTTGAATTGATTCCAGCTAATTGTATCAGCACCTGCCCCAAGAGAAAGAATAGTCCTTTGGAACTACTGCCATAGGGCAGTAATCAGGAATTGTCTGAGACAGGCAGTGTCCAGTAGCTACCACAGTGACTCTGGTTTCCTCATGATGTCAGTTTTCCTGTGATCAATACTAAGAAAGAGGAAATAAAAAAAAAAGATTTCCATTTACTTGCTAACTGATACTGCTTTCAAGTAACACTGAAATGCTTCATTCTTTGTCTAACCTAAAAGAATTACTCTTGGGCTTTCCTTTCACTGTTTTAAATAACAATCCATTTCCAGCCATAGTGGATTTGCCTGTTTTCAAAATATAACTGCAAGGAGCTATGATGGCTTCAGTGACAATCCATTCAGGGTGTCACAGAAAGTCCACTAGGATAGAAATCTTACAAGTTCCATTAAATTTGTGAACCATGATTAATAGTCTTTCACTTTGGTAGTTGTTTATTTATATTTATTTATTATTTTCTAATTTCCCTTTTTTACACCAGGGCCTATTTGAAGTTGAGACCATCCATTTCTACACTTTCTTCTGGGTTTTTGGAGTACAGTTTGTGAATCTTTTCAAAATATGTAGTTATTTCTTGTATGTTATCTTGCTACAGTTAATGAGCATCAGCATATTTTAAGTAAAAAAAAAATTATGTCAGGTTAGTTAGAACCCTGGATGATGCAGAAGGTGATATTGAAGAGTAGGTTCCAAATAGCAAAGCTTCAGGAAATGCGAGGGACTTGGATTGGTTAAGACTAAGATGGGACGAAAGGCAGTGACCATCCCAAAAATATTAGAACTTCAGCCTTTGGCATGACTGGTGAAAGACGAGTAAATTATTCCCAATGATTACCTCAAATCAAGTGCCAACAGTGGAAAGCTAGAAAACACAGAGCGGTTCCCACTCCTAAACTGTGCTCAACACGAGGATGGCAAGGAGGCTGACTGCTTTTGACAGCATCATCTAGATAAAATCAACTTCAGATTCCTTTATTCTGGACTCAAGATACAAAAATTATGGGCCGGGTGCGGTGGCTCACACCTGTAATCCTAGCTCTCTGGGAGGCCGAGGCGGGCGGATTGTTTGAGCTCAGGAGTTGGAAACCAGCCTGAGCAAGAGCGAGACCCCGTCTCTACTAAAATTAGAAAGAAATTAATTGGACAATTAAAAATATATAGAAAAAATTAGCCAGGCACGGTGGCACATGCCTGTAGTCCCAGCTACTCGGGAGGCTGAGGCAGGAGGATCTCTTGAGCCCAGGAGTTTGAGGTTGCTGTGAGCTAGGCTGACGCCACGGCACTCTAGCCCAGGCAACACAGTGAGACTCTGTCTCAAAAAAAAATAATAATAATTATGACATATACCTAAAAAGAGAGTATATGACATATGTGTACAATTTAAGAAGGAACAAGGAGATGAATAGGCACCACCTGGCTTACAGATTAGGAAAGAAGCAGTGACTTAAGTGCACTTCCATTCCTGTCCGCTCTTTTTAGGAGTCAATATTCTAAAACTTGCATTCATCATGCCCTTGATATTTTTTATGGTTTTACCATGAATTTATGTCCTAAAAACGTATTGTTTAGTTTTGTCTTTTTACTTTTATGTGCTGATAATAAATCATACTTTTATGTGTACTTCGGTGACATTTTCCCCCCAAATATTATGTTTTGAGTTTCACCCATGTTGATATCCCAGTTCAATCATTTTCAAAACTGTATAACAAACAACTATATGAATTTAAGGTGATTTATTTATCTAGTCTCCCAAACATTGATTATTTACAGTTTTTATCTATTTCAATCCATGCCTCTATTGACCTTTTTGTATGTATCTCCAGATACATATGTAGAAATAGTTCTCTATGGTATGTTTCTTGGAAAGGAATTGCTGGGTTGTAGTATAGACATAACCTCAACTTCACTAATTAATGCTTAATTGTTTTCCAGACAAGTGGTAACAATTTACATTCTCACCAGTACTTTGTACGTTCCTGTTCTACCATGTTTTCTAATATTGGGAATTATCAGTTTTTTTAAGTTTTTATCAATATCATGGATATAAAATGATTATTTTGTTTTTATTTTGTATATTCTTAAGTAGTAAAAAAGTTAAGCATCTTTTCCTATGGATATTGGTTACTCCTATTTCTTCTTTTGTGAAATGCCTCTTCTTGTATTTACCCACTTTCACAATGTATTGTTTGCTCTTACATAGCGCTTTGTGGGAATTCTTTACATATTCTGGATATAAGGTTTTTCTCAGTCATTTAAAATATTTAAAAATATCTTTTCCTGAACTAGTTCGTTGTTTATCTTTGATTCTTTTTATAGTATCATTCAATGATTAGAAATTTTTCATTTTAATGTACTTGGATATATTAATCCTTTTCTTTATGGCTTGTACTTTATATGCCTTAATTAAGAAATCCTTCCCACTCTGATGTGTTTTCCTATGCTTTCATTAAACTTTTTAAGTCTGTCTTTCACAAGTTTTATCTATGTAGGAATGATTTGTGTGTGTTTGTGAAAAGCAGAGTTCAAATTTCATTTCTTACATATAGAAAACTGTCCCAGCACTATTTATGAATAGTTCATTCTTGCCTAACTGACGAGGAATTCTATCTCTGTTCTGTATCAGATAGCCATGGGATACATAGGTCTATTTCTGGGCCTGCCCTCTACTTGGTTCCACTGGCTTATTTTTCTATACCAGTACTACATTTTCTCAGTTCAGTTTTCTTCATAATGAGTTGTATCTTTCGTAAGACACTTTTCTTCTTTCTCCTCCTTCATCTTCTTCATGAATATTTTAGCTATTCTAGATCCTTTGTTCTTGTATACAATAGAAACAGCTTGTCAAATCCAAAGAAAAACACTTTTGGGAGTGTGACTGAAATTTCTTGAATCTATTAATGCATTTAGAGAGAATGACATATTTATTGAGTCTTTCTATTCATAAACATATGAATAGAAACATATGGTATATATATGGTATAAACATATGGTATATATTTCAATTTATGCAGGTCTTATTTTTTTCAACTTACTGTTTTTTACTTTCTATTTATTCCTGACTACCATAT
>NW_012140524.1:12859714-12887893 GCF_000956105.1 Propithecus coquereli | reverse complement strand
TTTTTTTTTTTTGATTATATTAGATAAGATCTCAAGTGTAATAGAATAGAAATGGTTATAAGGTGCATCAATGACTTGTTCCTGATTTTAAAGGGAAAACTTAACAATTGCTAGAGTTGGTTTGCTAATACATTTGGAATTTTTGCATCTATGTTCAGGAGTGAGGATATGCTTTATTATTCTCTATTCTGTTATTCTTTATTTTATTTTCATGCCAACATTATACTACTCTTGTCAATTAAGTTGGGAAATGATCTTTTTTTTCTTCTCTAGAAGATCGTTTTAAAATATATTATTTTTGACTATTGATAGAATTCACCTGTAAAATCATCTGAGCCTGATATTTTATTCATGGGATACACTTTCATTATTGGAACATTAATGTTTTCTTTTTCAGTTAGTTTTGATAGGTCATGTTTTTCTAAGATTATTTTACCTTAATCAAATTTCAAATTTATTGGCATGAACTTGTTTGTATTTTTTCTAATCTTTTTAATATCTGATTCATTTGTAGTTAAATCTTCTTTTCCTTACTAAAATTGTTATACTTTGTTTTTAATTGATCAATCTTTCTAAACTTTCTTTCAATGCAATAATCTCTTTAAATAACTATTTTTTGGCTTTTGATTCTGTCTTTATGTATTTTTTGTCTTCTTAACTTCTGCTCTTATCTTTAATCCTACATTTCTGATTTTTATGGAAGTATGGTTCATTTTTTAAACCTCTTTAATTAGATAATTAATGAATTATTAGGTTTCTTCTCTTCTAATGTAAATATTTAAGGATATATATTTCCCTATAATACTACTTTAACCCTCAAGCTTTGATAGCAAGGGTTTTTATTATTCTTTGCTACTCAATATTTTCTAGTTTTCCTTTTAATTTTTTTTTGACCTAGAAGCTATCAGAGTGTGCATTTTAAATTTTTCATCTGATTGACTTTTTAAAGCTATCTTTTTTGTTATTGAATTAAGTGCATTTTTTAAAACAGAATATGCTCCTAAAATATTGATTCTTTGAAATTTGTTTTGCTTGTTTTATTATATAGCACTTGGCAATTTTTGCAAATGGTCCATGTATTCATGAAAAAAACATATTTTGCAGTTTTAGGGTTTAATTAATTATGTATATTTACTTGAGCAAACTTTATCATTGTATTTTTTATATTATGTCAATCCTTATTTCTTTTCTGATTTATCTATCAATTATTGAAGGTTTATTAATTTTCTAATATGATGGCAGATTTTTCTTCTTTTATGTATTTTAAAAATATGTTATTGAGTACTTATGGATTTAAAATTATATCCTATTAAGACATTGACTCTTTTATCAATAGGAAGTGACTTAAGAAAGATATTTATAAGAAAGCTGTTATGTGTTGTTTCTCAGATACATGCAGAGAGATTATATATCACACAGCAATAAATGCAACCGAAGGTGGAAATAATCTCAAATTCTTCTGAATAAATGAAAAAAATTTCCAAGTAAAGAGGCTGGTGTGGCTAATTAATGGGTAACAGAGAACTTTCATCACACAGGATTAACATTAAAGCATAGTTTCATAATTTAATAGGCAGTGTTTCCTTTTTATTTTTTTAATAGGCTGTGAAATAATAGTGCCTCTTTCATTCAGTGGTGTATTAGATTAAGTGACATACAAAAGTCGGGCATTTTAGTCCAGTCTGTCCATCTTTGCCTTTTTCTCTAGAAATTGTAGTCTATTTCCATTTGTTCAAAACAAGTATATTTATAGTTCCTACTTGGCCTATAGATCATATTTTCACCTTTCCAGGATTTTATTTCTATTTTATTTGTTTAACTCACAAATTGGGTATTATTAGGCATTAGGTATTTGGTCAGGTTTACTCAAAAGTTTCCATTTTCTTTGTTCCCCAGTCCTTACATCTCGTACCTTCCTTTGGGAATCATTTGCCATCATTCTAATGTACATCCTTTAAAAGTTCCCTTAGCAATGTACATTAGCATTAAAATTCACAGTTTTTGTTTGCATAAAATTGTCTTTATATCACTCTCAAACTTGGAAACATGTTTTAATGGGAATACAATTCTAGAATGATAGTTACTTTCTCTTAGTATTTCAAGACATTATTCCTTTGTCTTTTGGCTTATTTGTTGCTGTGTAGTATTAGTAGTTTGTTATAATTCTTATTGTTTTATAGGTAATCTAATTTCTTTCTGGATGCTTTTAAGATCTTCTTTTTTGGTATTTTTGTCTTTGTAAATTATATTCTGCAATCTTACATTATAAAAACAAAATTTGTCTATTTCTCCTTGGGATTCTTAAGACTGGTCTGCTATTGAATATTGAAAATTCTCAGCCATAATGTATTTGAATATTGCCTCCTTACCATTCTCTCCAACCTCTTATTCTAAAATTTCAGTGAGATATATACCAAACAATTTACTATAGTCCCACAAAAAGTTAACTTCTCTTTCATATTTTCCATCTCTTTGATTGTTTCTAGTTCATTCTGTGGAAGCTTCAGTTTTACCTTCCTGTTTATGAATTCCATTTAACTTGCATCTGATCTGTTACGTAACGCATTTATTGAATTCTTAACAAATTTCTAATATATATTCAAAACTCTTCTGCTGTTGTGTACTGTGTTACTCCAGGTAGCCAAACCCACTATAGTGTCAGAAATAGAAGATAGACGTCTAGGAGAATTTCTGTGATCATGGTTAAAGAATTTCCTAACTCTATCACAAAATGGCTAAAAAAAAGGTCAAAATCAGTCTCAGAGTTTACCTTGAGAGATTTATTATGTAATAGAGGATTGATCTGGAACAAACTGGGCCCCCTGAGAATTGAAATGGGATGTGTATGCAAATCAGAAGAGTAACTAGAGAACTGTGAAATTTACTATCTTCTGAGTTTTCCGTACCTAAGAGAGCAGCTATTCCTCTACTCCTTCTGCTATTGTCTTTCGTTTGCCTGACTAGCTAGTTCCTCCTCCAGAGTCAGGACACCATCATTCCCTTACCTAAGATAACTATCTTCCAAAAGGAAGCTGGTTCTCATTTTTTTTCAGAATTTAATAAAGTTATATCCCAACATGCCCTTGGGAGTCAAATCCAAATTTACACCCTGGAGGAGAATACTCGCACAAAAATTTCAGAACTGTTTTAATATATATCAGAACCTATCTCAGGAATATGTATGGAAATGAAATTTTAGGGTACTCAACTAAGCGGGGAAGAACACAACTTTAGGTCAATTTCAATTCACCAATAATGATACAACTACTCGAAAACTAAGATTCCAATAGTACACTGGGTGGACTCACACACATTTCATTCACTATTGGCCCACAAATAAAAATGAGAGTCAAGAAATGAATAGAAAATACAAAGTACCATAGTAAGAATAATTGAAATATGCAAATGTATATCCGTCTATACATTTGTCTTTTAAGAGACAGCAATTATTAGAATGTTCCACTTACATGCTATTTATAGGAGACAGCTAAAACACAAGGACACAGAAAAGTTGGAAAAGGAACACTATCGGTGAGGCTCTTTAGAGTTTGGAGGCAATTTCTACCACATTTGGCGTCCTGCTTTGACCCTTTTACCAGGTGGCCTGAAAAGCTGCCAGCCGTCAGTGGTGCTCAGAGCAAGAGAAGACCCTTCAGTAGCCAGCCTGCCACACAAACAGGCTCCACAGCTAGGTCCATATGACCCAGCAGGTACAATGATGTTGGAAGTCTCAGAATGCTGCTGTACAGACTACAGCAAGCCCTAAAGGAGCGTCAGTAACCCTTGGAGTTTTTCAGCAAAGCCAACATCTTTGTGGCAAGTAACTGTACTTCTTTTGAGAAACAGTTTCTGGCTTGCTACTGGGCTCAGGTGTTAATGGAATGCTTGTACATGGTATATCAGGGGATTTAAACTTATCACCATGGATTAGGTACTACCAGATCTTGTGTTTATTTATCACTAATTCAGACATACTCAACATCATTTCACCATGAAGAACAGTGTTTTTCAAACAGTTTGGCTAATATTATCATCCCTCTGTACTCCTCCCCGACATGAACACTCAAACACATTTGGAAAAAAAAAGTTTTGAAAAACTAAACATACCTTTACTGTGTGTGTGCAGTGCACTGTAAAATTTTTTATTCTATTTTATTCTATTCAATGTTCAAATTCTGGTTGTAAACCAATAAATTTATTTCAAAACCCACTAAATGGCGATGGCAGGCAGTTTGAAATGGCATCTCAAAAGTCTGGTCTTGAAGCTACAAAGCAGGTTGTAGGAATCTCAATGAGCCCACTTGTACCTCTCTGCCAGGGTCTCATTCTGTCTGTACCTGTGGCTCCCAGGGAGTTGCCCTATGACCAACTGAAGAAAAAAATTGAGCTGGGAGCAATAATTCTGCATGCTATGTCAGTAAGCAAGCATGTTAATGAATTTCTAAAATGGGTAAGAATTTTATAGTTCTTTTTACCATCATCTCAGCCCCATTCACTATTTTAAATGGTGAGAGATCTATACCTTGATGAATACTATCATCATATGCTGTCATCTTAAGGTAACTGCTTTGTAAGAACTACAAGCAGGAATATTAACTTTTTTTTCAAGGTAATTATCTAGTTTTAAGGATGTAAGCTTGTGTTCTTTTACAATTAGCATTGCATATTTGCAATCCTCTTAGTATCAAAAATTTTTGTCACTGGAGGGGTCATTACAAATCACTTTCTTAAAGTTCTTATGTCATTGATGAAGAAGTTAAGGTTTACAGAGAAAAAGTGACTTACTAAGGTCACACAGTACTGGGTAATAGAACCAAGTTTACAATTCTGGTCTTCTGATACCTTAACTAGTATTCTTATATGCTGTTTCTTTTAATATTTCTGATAAGGCAGCTTCTTATTTGCAATTCATGTTTAGCAAAGGGCAAAAATAAGCACTTCACTTCATTGATATTCCTCTAAGGTGTAAGTAAATTAGTCACAAGCTGATTCTAATGAGCTTTATGCCCTATTCAAGTACTACTCAGGTCCAGAAAGAGGAAAATATCCCTGTATAGGGATATCCTTTTACACAACCCAGATCGCTTAATGGTTAAAATACTAAACACAAGTATTTTGCTGAAAAAACTTGAAATATATCTTTTCTAAGCACAGTAATGTAGGAAAACAAATAAAATACTAAGTTGACTTTTATTACTATTACTTCTGTTTTGCAAAATGTCCTTTGAAAGCCAAATGTAGCATTTCTCCCCAAAGACTTACATGCATAATGAGATTTAAAATACTTTAAAAGGTGCTCTAATAATACCACTATTTTAATATATGCCATAAGTCTTAAAAATTGCTAGTCTCAACGGAAGTAATAACAAAGTAAAACTGAAAATCATGCCCCCTATTTCAGAGCGGAACTCGTATTTATGCACTGTGGACTCAGATACTTCAGATCCTTCTTCCATCTTACTGAGTGGGGCTCTTTATCGTCTATGAGGTTTACTAGCAGGCTTGCTTTCTCGAGCACCTTTCTGCCACCAATAGTAAAATGGACAGAAATTTGCCTTTCCATAAGTTTGGTTTCTGAGCTGCAAAATGTCAGTCATCAACTTTATTGTTTTATGCCAACCTCTGTTTGCTATTTCTGCTATTACCTATTTTTTTCTGATTCTTTACAAATTTGTTCTCTCTTATGGAATTCTAGAGTTTCCCACCATTATTGGAATCATTCACATAAGCATTAAATCTGCGTCTGACAAACCAAGAAATCCAGACATTCTTTTATACAAAAACAAAATTCAGTAACACTTGGTTATTGCTATTAGAGTCATAAACAATGCACTATTGCTAACATGTCCAAAGACAAAAAGAAATGAGATTGGACAACATGGCTTTTATCAGAATCATCAATTTCATAGTTACTAAGACAGGTGCCAAGCATTCAGCTGAGAGCTTTGAGGGCATCAGCTCAATTAATCCTTACCAACATCATCTTATGAGAGAGATGCCATTAGTATTCCATCCTCATTTTTGTGGATAAGGAAGCTGAGGCACAGATAAATGTAGTTTGACACCCAAAGCACAGTTGCTAGTAAAAGGATAAACAAGGCTGTGAATCCAGGTATATCTGTAACTAGAGAATGACATGTATGTCTTTTCATAAATGAAAATTAGCCAGAATGCCTTAGTCCACTCAAGCTGCTATAAAAAAAATACCATGAGCTGGGTCACTTACAAACATTTACTTATTACAGTTCTGGACCCTAGAAAGTCCAAGATCAAGGTGCCAGCAGATTCGGTTTGTAATGAGGGTTTGTTCCTCATAGATGGTGCCTTCTAGCTATGTCCTCATGTGGTGGAAGGGGAAAACAGGTTCCCTTGGGCCTCTTTTTTAAGAACACTAATCCCATTCCTGAGGGCTTTGCTCTTACTATCTAATCACCTCACGAAGGCCCCACCTCTTAATACCATTGTCTTGGGAGTTAGTATTTCAACATGTAAATTTTGGAGGGACACAAACATTCAGACTGTAGCACAGGATATATAAAAGAAATTTAGTAAAGCATTTTTAATCTTTTTAGTGACTTTCTTTTATTTGTTAATAAAATTATTCCAAACAAAGGCTTTTATACCATATGCTCAAATATGACCAAATATTCGGTAGTTTCCCTTAGTTGTGAAAAATGGGCTTTTTAAAAATGAAAAATACTGCCTATTAATTGGAAAAGTGATTGTAGGTTACGATTTAAAGCTGGAATCACAACTAAATAGTGGCCAGCTAAATAACCTAAGTGAGTGATTCAGAAAGGCTAAGGATAGTGGTGACTGGAGAACATGAACTAATCCAGTGGTTCTCAAAGTGTGGTCCCTGCAGCATCAGCTTTACCTGGGAACTTCTTAGAAGTTCCACCCAGACCTTCTGAGAACTCCGTGGGTGGTGTCAAGCAACCCACCCTTAACTGGCCCTTCAGGTGTTGGTCCCAAACCTATGGGTTTGGCTCTATGAGTTCCAGTCACTTACTGCCAGGAGGAGCCTGCAAAACACTCTGTAAAGCTTTCTGAAGTTTCTGAATTTTCAAGATGTGTCAGAAATATGGTATTTTATGTAAATTTTGAAAATGCCATTTCATTGTCTTCTAGCAGAAAGGGTTGTTGATGTGAAGTCTGATGCTAATTTCTCACTCCTTATTGCTACCTTCTGTCTTTTTCTCTGAAATATTTTGGAATTTTCTCCATCCCCCATGCCCTGTCCGTCCCCACAGAGTTGTGGACAGAAGACGGACTGAGAACTTCGTGTACAGGGATGGTGTACTGTCAAAAATCAAGATACCCATAAGAATATGCAGGAAGGCTGGCCTATGACTCTTTCAATGGTCTATATAAGGAGGGCTTCATGCTGGGAGTGGAAAGTTTAAAGTATTTTATAACTAGATTCTTTGATGTACTTTCCTGCCCCCCTTCCTTGTGTGTCTTGAGGTGCCTTAAGTTCTCCTTTGCATCTCTCTCAGACCCCAACTCGAGGAGTTGCAATCTCACTTTATTTAGAGAGAAGTTCTTGAAGTTTACCCTAAGCCAAAAGCAATCAGCGGCAGCTATGCTGAATACACAGGCAGTCAAGGAGGGTAAGGATGCAATTCCCTCAGGTGATCTGCAAGCAGTTAAATTAATTTTCATGGTCTAATTCTCTTTGCATTTGTTGATTCTGAGATGGGAGTTCCTTCAGGGCTCCCATGTGACCATTTGCTCTTGCTCCAAATGTTTGAACTGTTTTGTTTTGTTTTCTTTTCTTTTCTGATTTCTTTGTCCAGGAGATCTCATTTGCTTTATCTCTTCAGTTTTTTTTTTAATCTATCAGCAGCTATTTGTTGTCTGCCTTCAGGAATTCCTTGTCATTTCTTGGTTTGCTGTTGGGATCCTTTCTTGTAGATTATACTAACTTGCAAAATCTGGGGTCAGGTGTATTAGTCAGGGTTCTTCAGAGAAATACGCGTAGGATGTACATACGTATAAAGAGATTTACTATGAGGGGTTGGCTCACATGATTATGGAGGCTGAGAAGTCCTATAATCTGCAAGCTGGAAGCCCAGGAAATTTGATGTTGATATAGTTCCAGCCCAGACCCGAAGGGCTCAGAACCAGCGAAGCCAAGGATGTAAGTCCCAGTTTGAGTCTAAAGCCCCTAGAACCAGGGGGCAGCTTAAGCAGAAAGCAAATTGACCTTTCTCTGCCTTTTTGTTCTATTTGGACCCTCAATGAATTAGATAATGTCCACCCACATTGATGATAATGGCAATTTTCTTTACTTAGTCTACCTATTCAAATGCTAATTTATTTTGGAAATACCCTCACAGATGCACCGAGAAATTTGTTTTACCACCCAAGGGGCATCCTTTAGTCCAGTCATATTGACACATGAAATCAACCATCACGCAAAGTTAATCCAATGCTGTCTGCCGTTGGAACAAAATGTACAACTTAGTTTCATGGCATGTCCTTATTCAAGATGGATTTCCATTTTATAACAAACCCTACAGTTCTTACAATGGCCTGCAAGTTCCTCTCCAGTCTGACTCCTACACACCTCCGTGACTGTCTCCTTTCGCTCTCCTGCTACCATACTCCTTTCTGTCACATTGGCCCTCTTGCTGCTTCTCAAACTCGGTGAGTGTATTCCCATCTCCTAGGCCCTGGCAGTTACCCTTCCCTCTCTCAGGAATACACGTTCCCCAGATGTGCATCCAAGTCTCTGTTACATGTCACCTCAAAGGGGCCTGTTGGGACCATCTTATCCGAAGTGGTTTCTCTCTATCCCCTCAATCGCGTTTTCTCTTTCCTGACAGCTCTTCCTTCCTGATAGCATGCTCTATATTTATTTGTCTAACATGTTCACCACTTTATATCAAACACATGGAACAGTATTTTTCACCTATGAACAGATGAAACAATAATGTCCATGATAACATCTGACTTGTGGATATTAAATGTTTATATTAAGTCTAATTTTGTCATTTATTTCAGACTAAATGACAGAAAAAGTAAAAAATAAAATTATTAGTGCAGGTATAATTTATTCCTTTTTTCAAATAAATAGTACAGCAGTAGCTAATGCAATAAATTCAATAATCTTAGAACCTGAAAATATGTGGCTAAATGATGGTGAAATAGATCCGGTCGACATTTCCGAAAAGCTTCTGTGAGGATGTACAGCTTAATCATTAAACACAAGGAGGTGAAGAAACCATTACCCCCTTCCCTTTGTATAGTTTATTTTCTGTTCCATTTATTATTTGTAGAGTGCTTATCACCATAGCATCTATGCTTCATTAGCAAAAGGCAAGCAGGAAAGGCAGGAGTTGAAAAATTAAGCCCTCTGAACTGCTCATCTGAAAGCATTCTACCCACAAGAAAGAACCTCAGTCCAGAATGATAACTAATATTCTCAGTGACCACAGACCGAGACCACAGACCACTGTACCTGTCTGGGCCTCAGTTTCTCATTTGTAAGATGACAAGTTTGAATATGGGTGACATTTAAGGTCTCTTTTAGCTCTAACTATCAACAATTCAATAATTCTAAAAATGATTAGTTTTAAACATATTTCTGCAATTTTTTATATTTGTTTTCTATTATATCATAGCAATTAATACGAAAAGACATTTTAAGATCAATGATAAACATAAATACAGCATAAATATAAAACAAACATAAGGAAACATTACACTTTCTATGCAAGGTTCTCAGCCTTAGTTGTCTAACATGGAAGATAAACAGGTAGAAAGGCCTGTGACATAACAGTTAACGTCATGGAAACTACAGCCATACTGGCTAGGTTAAAACTGGGTTCAACCACTCTCTAGATAAATAACTTTAGGCAAGTCATTTAACTTCTCTGTACCTCCATTTTCTTATCTGCAAAATGAGAATACTTCATGTGATAAATGAGCATTAAATTATTTGAGTGAAGCCCTGAGAACATTTCCAGGCATCTAGAAAGCACTATTTAAGTATTTTTCTATTATTAGTATCTAATTCAAAGGGTTAATATAAAAATTAAGTGAGAAAGCACATTTGAAATAATACAGTATCTAGCAGAAAGAATTCATCAATCCAACAATCTTTATTGAGGGCTTCTTCTGTGCCAGACACTGGGCTAGGTATTAGGTATGCAATAATGAATTAAACAAAGTCCCTGATCCCCTGGGGCTTGCACTCTGTTAAAGAGAGACAGAAAATGTACAAATAAACAGGTTTATTTCAGGTAGTGAAAATCAGGAATGAAAATAACAATTTTGCAAGAGAGGATGTCAGATGTCCTATTTTATTTAAGATAGACAAGGAAGTCTTGTCTGACAAGGTTCATTTTTCCCAAGTTATATAAGAAAGGAAATGAAATTTTATAAATGTACAGTGTCACTGCCAGTATCATCATACTTAATTAAAACTTACTATGTTTTGAAATAAGATTTTCATTTGGTATATAATTATTATTATTCTGATAAAAATTAGAGTAATGATAAATATCTCCTTTTGATAGTGCACTGATGCATTCAGGAAACATGCGATCATTTCAGTCATTTTCATATTTTCATTAAAAAATTAATATAGAGTTTATCCTATGAAGAGTATTTTTAACATGATACAAGTCATGTGAAACTTCAGTGTTCATAATAATTTTAAAATGCATATTATCTATTTAATGTACACAAATACATAGATACCATTGATTAGGAAATTGAGGATTTCAAAAATGTCCCAAATTATACCAGCACTCAAACATAGGTTCTTGATTGTAAATTCAGGATTGTTTTCACTCCTCTAAAGAGCCCAAATTATAATATATTTAATTGGCTAGACTCTGCAGTTTTTAATTCTTAAATACATACTACTAGCCTTTTCACTTACTTATTTGCGTTCCTGAGGACAAGATTGCACAAGATAATTTTGTTTGCCACATTAGTGGACTTTCATGACCTTTGCCTTCAGATGAGAAAAATACAGAATTCATTATTTTCATATCAGTGTCTCACTTGTAATGCAATAGTTTTTTATATTATAAAGTTTCTAATTCCATGGTCAACAGTTCACTCAATACACCAGTTTAACTCAAAGGAAGAGAAAATATTTTAAACTTTATGAGTTTATCAGTTTAACATGAAACACAGTAGTGCTAGAACAATGTGTTCCATTGAAACGCTGAAAGCTACTCATCTTAGGGTACAGACTGCAAAATATAAAGACCTGAAAATATAAACAGGTGAAATGAATACCGATGCTACATGAACACACCGATTTTTATAGTGAGCCAACATCTGAAGTAGCTAATGGTGATCAGGCAGCTCTTAAGAGTCAGCTGTGTACCAGTGAAAAGAGATTGATGCTTAGGAGGACTGAGCAAAGGTAAGAAGTAATTATTTAAAACTCGTATTCAAATATTTTGTGTATTGAACCAATGAAACATTTTAAAATAACATAACATGTTTGCAATTCATGAGACTAGCTGTATAGAAAGGTATTACTTTAGAAGCATTTTAAAATGTAGTCCCATTAAGTCATTAAAAAAGAAGAGTTACATGTGAGTTTGTTGATTTACTATCTTTTTAAGTTTTTTGTAATGGGATTTTCTTGGTTCAGAAAAAAGAAAGAAAAAACCTGATGCCTTACTCTCTTAAATATGATAAATATAGAAAGAAGCACATAAATACGAATTCATACAATGTTGCATATTATGCTTTCCCCAAAAGTGTTTATATACATACACTACCTCATTTGAAATTCACAATTACATCTAAAACATGGAGAAGAGTGGCTGGCACAAGGCTGGTAGTTAATAATATTATTTGTTATTATTTTCCAGCAGTGCTTCAAGCTCAATATATCCGAACTATACTGTTCACCCACTCACCCACACCTCCAATCTCCTTCTGCTCTTTCCGACCTGATTTGGCATCACCCTCCAGTCTGAAACCTGGGAGACATCAGTGACTCCACCTGTTCCCTCATCCTCTCTCTTACCTTTCTACTTAACCTCCATCATCTCCTCTGCATTCTCACTGGAGGGGCATTGACTCAGGTGCTCATAATGTTTTGCCAAAACTATTGCAATTATCTCTCTTAATCTAGAAGAAGCCTCATTCCTGACCCCCTTACAATTCAATTGCTGTACAGCTGGGGGAAGTAATCCAGTCATGTTGGTTACCTAATTGACCTTAAATATTCTCCGCTGATTTGGGGATAAGACCCAAACTCTCAACCTCAGCCTCATCCTTGCCACTCCTCACCAACCCAATCACATCTTCCCATTATTTACTCCTTTTATTCCAAATTTCATGGAGTTCTCAGAACACACCATGTCGGCTTAACCCTTTCTGACATTGTGCAGCCCACTTCATCTGGAAAGAACACTCCTCCTTCTTTCTTAGCCTGGGAAACTTCTGCCATCTTTCAAGACTTGGTCTAGGCCTCAATTGCTCTGTGAGGGAGGGGGAAGAAGCTTTAGTCAGTTAATTAAATATGTTTTACCTTCCATTTAATTCTGTTTATCTAAAAGAAAAAATAAACAGGCAATCTTTTAAAAATGCTGTATAATGTCCCAATATATGGCAATATAATAAAAATTTAAAGGTGAAATTAAAACATCCACCTGATTTTTCTTAAAAAAAAAAAAAACCTGTATTACACCATAGCTTTGGGGGAGACACATTCATTTTTAAGAATATGTATATGTGTATTTGGAAACTTTGAATCTTTTCTCTAGCTTTTCAATATTCCCTATGCATCAGCCATGCTTCCTTGGCCTATGGTCATACCCACAGACAAACTGCACAATGGCTGCTGGTTTCCAAAGGCAGGGACTTGTCACTGCTTGTGAGGAGGATGCTCTGTGGCTAGCTAGTGCTCTGGTGCAGGCTTCGAGAATTGGAAGAAAAGGTGAGTGGCAGTAGGCAGGTGAGACATGCTCTTTATTGTCCAGGTGTGTGGTGGGGGGTGTAATACAGCAGCAGCGAAAAGCACGGCCGAGAACATGGCGAGTGCTTATATATGGCTCTGAACAATAGTGGCAACAGGCCATAGGAAAGCACGATCACAAGGGTTCATGTAGGAGGTAACACCTTGGCTACATGAGCATGCTGACTCACTCCTCCCCAGAAGGCCAGCTAACCAGGGGGCTGGGCCAGAAAAAACACTGTGGCAGTCATCTTAGTTTGGCCTAAGAAATCCGTTGGCTATACAAATGTGGTTTCCCTTACATTCCACCCCCCAGGTGAGAGGTTTTACAGCCCACATATAGGCCCATAGGGAGACCCCTTGGGTGCAAATGCCACAGCAACAATAGAGGAACGACACAATATTACCAGACCACAGCCAGCAGCTCTGAACTCTAAAAGGGTCCAACACCAGGAAAACGAGAGACGTTCCCACCATTGCTGTAATGGGTCTCCAGTTAACTGTTGGATGGCCTGTACCTCATCATCAACTTCCTTCAACGCGGAGATATCCTCCTGTTGATCAGGTATATACGCACAACATTCACTATGAATGACTGCGCATGTCCCTCCTTGGGCTGCAGTACAAAGATCAGGGGCCATGTGGTTTTGCAAAACCACTTTTCTCATTTGGGTGACTTCACCCACCAGGAGGGTCAAGGCCTGCCTGGTTTGATTCAGGGCCTGAGCAGTATGCTCCAGCATTTACTTTTATTTCTACCTTAATGGCTCCACCCCCAGGAGAAAAGATAGCTGCCAGGTAGAAGCACCATGGAGTCCGTTTTACCCAGTGCCAGTGGGAGAACATGGCACTCCAATTTTGTGGTTTCTTGGTAAAGGTGGGAAGGACCTTCCCCAGAACATATAGCCATCCCCACATGCACCTTCCCATCGAATGAGCAGGAAAATAAAGACACCTATACTGGGCGGTGCCGTACTAGCCAACCTTGGGCTTTTCATGTAGGTAACCACATAGTGAGGTCCTTAAATATGGCCCAGTTGTCAGTGCAGATATGCAAAGGGGACAGCTCATGCACGATCACTGCACACAATTCAGCCCATTGGCTGCTCTGTCCCTGCCCCGTTTCAAACCAAATTTCATTATGCTGCATGCCTCCACAGGAGGGAGACTCCATCCTTCAAGGTATGGGCTCTCTTTTCGGGACAGCTACTCCTGTCCATTGGGCTGAGGGGCCAGGACTGGATCTGTCAGTATACCACGCCTCTGCTGAAGGGGGATTCCATCCTTCAAGGTATGGGCTCTTTTGCCTAGGTATTACTGTGGTCCGAGGGTCAGCTTGAGACACAAATTCAACAGGACCCAGTACTGTCTGCAACTCTGCAGTTAAAGGGCTGGAGCTGAATTCTGCTTGTTGCTCCAAGTAAGCTCCCCACTTCACCAGAGTGGGTGTCTGGGCTACCCCTGATTGTGGGCTGGTTATCCATGACCTCACCCATCCTGCTATGGGGTAAGTGGTGAGCATCTGCACCTTAGACTGCCCAGTTATAGCTTCACAGCCCTGAAGGGCAGCATACACAGCCGCCAATGCTTTTCCACCAAGGAATGGCATTCCTGGGGGCTGTTCCAAGTCTGGGACCAAAACCCAATAGGGACCCGCCACTTATGCTGGCATTGGCACAAACCCCAGTCCATCCCACTTGAGTTGACTTGACGATCACAATGAGGTCAAACAGCTGTGAGCAGTCCACAACTTGTAGCATCTGGGCCTTTGCAACAGCCCTCTTGGCTCTCATAAAAAAGGCCTCTGCCTCTGGGGACCAGTCCCACTGTGCTCCCTTTTTACACAATGAATGCAATGGTTGCAATAGTTGGGCCAAGTGGGGAATGAATATATGCCAATACCCCAAAAGCCCCACAAACACTTGTAACTATTTCACCATAGTGGGTTGGGGGAAGTCTTGAATCTTATCTATAACTGCCTCAGGGATTGCTTTTGTCTTCTTACCAGACAGCACTCAAGAATTCGACCAACAAGCCAGGTCTCTGGACCTTGGAGTCATTCACCGCCCAACTCCATTTTTCCAATGACGTTCGAAGACTGGCGGCAGTTTCTTCTAGATCTGCAAGGGAATCAGAGGTTAACATTATGTCATCAATATAATGAAACAGAAACACTGAGGATTGGCGACTCCATGTGGCCAAATCCTGTGCCACCAAACCATGATATATGGTTGGGCTGTGGAGGTAACCTTGTGGTAACACCACTATTGTCCAGTCGGCCTTTCCATGTGAAGGCAAACCGATCTTGACTATCGATAGCTATGTCTATGGAGAAAAAGGCATTGGCCAGGTCCACTACATAGTGGTAAATGGAATAGTCACTTGCTTAACTTCGACAGTTTGCCCACCACAGCCATCTATGTAGGCTGTCTGCCCAGCAAACCACTCAGGGTTTCCATAGATTAGTGAGCAGTCAGTTCCCATGTCCATCAAGGCCGAAACCCACTGCACATTCGTAGGGGACCAATGAATAGCAAGTTCTACATATGGCCTCTGGTCATCTGGGGTCCCCTCTAACCCAGAGCCTTCGTCAAACCCCTAGTCTATATCAAAGAGAGTGGTTTCAACCATAAAATCTTGCAGCCACACATTGCGGGTCTCTCTGGTGAGTGTCTCAGCTCCCCGCCTCTTGGGTGCTTTCATGAATTGCTGGTGGGGAGCCAGCTGATTCCACAACACCAGCGATACCTTATTAGGCTGTTTATCTATCTTCTCTTTATCCACTCCTGCTAGCAGGAGGTGTAGCCACATCTGGGTTCAAGACACCTCCTGGGCCCCTTGTACTGCCTTCTTCTGCAGGGGGTCCTGAACTTGTGGGCTCTTCTTGGGTCCTTGTAGTATACGTATTCCTTCCTTCCACCCTTTCCGCTCTTTGGCATCTCCCAGAGCTGCCATGGCAGTGGTGATCTCATGCAGCCACTTCCCCACACAGGAAGTGAGCACAGCTGCTAGCCAGTCAAACTAATGGCGGGAGCTGTGGCTAAGATTAGGTCGCGCATGCGTGTAGTGAAGCGCTCCTCATCATCCCCCGTCAGTTATCTACTGTAAAAATGGCTTGGCACGTTCCCAACTCTGGAAGAATCCGAATTAAGTCCATGTATGAAGTCCACTTACCCATGGTTTCGGGTAGCTCTCCAGCGTCATCCCATGTTGTGCAGGCGGCAGCCATAAGCCATTCAAGCAAGAAGTGGTTGCCCTCCTGGTGGAAACCACTTGTCTGTAGCCTCAGGGAAGGATGTATAGTTATGGATGCCAATTGCTCCATCTCCCTTGGGGAGCACAGGACGCTGTCCATCTCTTCATCCCATAAGTGCAACAACCAGGCAGGCACAGTCTCCTCAGGACGCTGTCTGTACTATTTCCCCAGCTCCCGCAGCTCCACAGGGGTGTAGGCAGAGTAAGAAATATGCTCCGTTACTGTGGGCGCGCCCTGCGCCAAGCCCCGCCACGCTCCGCGGCACCCAGGCCCCATAGGTTGTCCATACTCCTTTCTCTGTTTTAACACCAGGCAGGCTCTCAGCAGAGGGGGAGCCCCACCCTCAGTCTGCCTGCATACTTGCAGTTTCCTCAGCATCCAAGGTCGACTGCTCGTTAACTCTTTCTCCAACTCCTGCAGGTGGGCTTCCAAATTTTTCTCTATCTCTTGTAACTCCCTTACCTGGGCTTCCCGCCACGGGGTGTCCTTTTGCTGCTCCTGGAGAGCTGTAAGGAAGAGCCAGCCCACCCAACCAGCGCTGCTTGCTCCCTAGGCTGCAGCGACTCCTCCAAGGCCTTCAAAGCCTTTTCCAGGGTGGCAGGCGTACATTCTACCTCCCACCCCATGGCAGGGGCCCACGGCACGAGAACCGCTGCCCCTGGCTGCCACAAGCCCGTAGGAGGCCACATGTCCTCCCCTGCTGCAGTGGAGGGGACATTTACCCCTCCTGGTCCTGCCAAACTTTGCCAAGCGTGAGGGGGATGCTGTGTGGCTAGCGCGTGCTCTGGCGTAAGCATCAAGAATTGGAAGAAAAGCGAGTGGCAGTACACAGGTGAGACATGCTCTTTATTGTTGGGGGTGGGGAGGGGGAGATACAGCAGTGGCGAAAAGCATGGCTGAGAACATGGCGAACACTTATTATGGCTCTGAACAATAGTGGCAACACCTTGGTTACATGAGTATGCTGACTCATGCCTCCCGGGAAAGCCAGCTAACAGGGTGGGGGTTGGGGGGTGGGCGGGGAGAAAACACTGCGACAGTGATCTTAGTTTGGCCTAAAAAACCTATAGCCTATGTAAATGCAGTTTCTCTTACAGTGCTGGATAAGGATTACGTGGCTCAAATATGGACATTTCCTCTTTCTGTTTTCCTACTCCCAAAGGCCAGCCATTCCAGGGTGAAAATGTGCCTCAACCCTGGCACATTTGATTTGGAATCTCAATACAAATGATTATGCTTTTATTCCAATGCCTCTGCAGGTGATAGAAAGTAAGCTGCCTTCTCTCTAGGAGAGGACTGCAGTCAGTATGTTCACAAATGCTTTTCTTTTATAAAGAAAAGTATTTATTAATGTAGGGAACTGTTTAGAAAAACTGATAGCTAGTCTTAAAATCAGTACTTACTAAGTTTTAAACCATGGTCAGAGAGTAAAGAAGAATGTGGATGCTGGCTATGGGTCCCTTTGTGGATTCATATACAGTAAATATAATTGGAGTTTTTTCCACTTTCAGCTTATCTCTCAAATATGACCTTCTGTGTAAGTCTTTAAACTTTCTGCTATAAAAATTAAATGCCAACTTCAAGGGAAAAATCTCTAAGGTATGAATGATTATTTTCTTTTTATATACTTAACTAATATTAATATTGTAATGAGTATTGTGAAATGGGAAAAGAAAAATAAGGTGTGTATTAATTTTCTATTGCTTCATGACAAATTACCACAGACTTAACACTATAAAATAACATTCTTATATTAGTTCTTAGTTCTATAGGTCTGAAGTCCAGCACAGTGTCATTGGGTTCTCTGTTCAGGGTACCAAAAAGGCCAAAAACAGTTGTCTTATGGCCTGAGTATTCATCTAAAAACTCTAAGATTCTCTCCAAGCTTTTTTTGGGTCGTTGGTAGAATCTAGTTCCTTGCAGTTGCATGATTGAGGTCCTGGTTTTCTTTTTGGCTACTGGCTGGAAATCATTTTCAGCAACTAAAAGACCTGCTCAGATCCTTTCCCCATGGCCCTGTCTATTTTCAAGCCAGGAACAACATGTCAAATTCTTCTTATACTTCAAATCTCTGACTTCTCCTTTTACTACCAGATGGAGAAAAACCTCTGCTCTTAAAAGGCTCGTGTGATTAGGTTAGGTTCATATGGATAATCATCCTAGCTTAAGATTAACTAATTAGTAACCGTAATTACACCTGCAAAATCCCTGTGGTGATGTAACATAACATAATCATGGGAATAACAATGGGGGAGGAAATCATAAGGACCATTTTAGAATTCTGCCCACCACACTGAGTGTCCTATTTAGCATACCCTTCCCAGTTTTCACCACCTTTTATTATTTTTGAGCTATTTTACAACTCTAAGTTCTAGAAAATTGGTAACAATGCAGGTGAATCTTATCCATAGAAATACAAGTGAAATGTGTCTGGTAGAATGCAATCAATTGTTTCCCTGTGGATAGACGACTTTTGCATTTATTTGCAAACTCATTTCGGCATTCCCTATTACCTGTATGTTTCTTTCAATCCTCCTTGGAATTAATTGTAATATCTTACTGGTTCCCTCACTAAATGATGAATGAAATAAAATGGACACATTTTATATCAGTATGAGTTATGATTTTCTTTTTTAAAATATTGATCCTTTAACAATATTTATTATATGTCACTCTAGCAGTTCATTAGCACACAAAGATAAGGTCTTAGCAATCTTATATAAGGTCATATGAAGCTGACTCTTTTGAAATTGAAAAGTCTCCTGCAAATGAAGGGTATAAATGAGTGAAAAGATGTTACTGTTTCAAGTGAAGTTTTATGTTAATGCCTTATCGAAGTTATGAAAAGACTGGGAGTCTCAATTTCAACAACTGAATAAGGATTTTTTGTATGGAAAGAATATTTAGTACATATATATCTAGAAATATTAACAAAAGAAGATGATCACCTTGAGCTTTCCTAAATGAAGGAAAGTCAAGCCATGAATAGGTGGGCTTACTTAGAATCCAGAAAGGTAGAAACAAGTGCTCACATTGGTGAGCACATGAATGAGACTGTTTATGAAACCGTCTTATTATCCTCAATCTTATAACTTATACCTATATGGTTCAGCAGCCAATATTCAATCATTATTACAAAATTGATAATTGTGTTTCACTTGGTAATTATGACACAAACACTGCTATTTGCTATCAACTCTATCATTAGGTAGTATCTTTAGAGTACTTGGTATAAATCAGGTAACTAGTATGCACAGATTATAAAGCACATACAGGTACTCACCTTCAAAAAAGTTTATTTTTAAAAAAATGGGTCTATCAATTAACACATTTTTGGGAAAGAAATGTGACTGGTATATTTTTAGGTATTTTTGAAGATACCATATCTATTAAGCAACTGACTATACTTGTCAATTCTGATAAGTTCAACATTTTGAACTCAAGTTTTATATCAGTTGTTTTGCTCCATTCATTTCAGGATATCACAGATTATGATGAATTGTAATGACAAAACATAGAAAAGATTTTTGGTGTTTGAATATTCATCAATGCCCACAGCCAGTATTTGTTTTCTAAAAATAAGCTCTAATTAGGTAGATGAGATTAGTAGAAATTCTCTTTATACGTAAAAGGTGTAACTGTGGAAGGAAGAGAAAGAAAAGATGATTAATTTTGCTTAACCTTGTTTTTAACTTTATATTCTGTTATTAGATGCAGGTAGCAATACACTACCAGATGTTTTCTGGAAAATATGTTTTTTAAAAAAACAAATGTTTTAAATTAGGGTCAATGAAAAGTAGCTCATTCAGTAAGAGTATCTTAGTTAAAAACTTTGTGATCCTTAGAATGAAAGCATAAGGCTATACTTGGCCTTCATTTTTACTGAGAAAAATAATTCTCATAGGAAGCATCCTACCATGACTCATTGACAGTTTTGTATCCGTGAGAAAGGAAGAACGAGCTGACGCAGAAATCAGGGCTAAATGGGTAAAATAAGTTTATATTACAAGCTTGTGTGATATTTCCTTCAGCATGATGAATAATGTGTCATTTCTAGAATCAGTGAGTAGAAAGTTCACCCTTAACCCCTCTCACCAGGCTGTTTTGTGAAAGGCATCTGGCCAAGTAAGATCAGGCTGCTGTGTCAAAATCGTGAAGCACAAAGTACTTCTTTTAGACTTTACAAGTAGAATACTTCTATTTAAGTAAATTGTAGACATTGTGTTTGTTTTATTTGTATTACTATAAAACAAACTCTTGAGATAGTCTCACTTTTAAAAGTGAACTAGTAGGATGCAGAAAATATTTAGAAATAAATCTAAGGAACAAATAAAGTCAACGACCACATTCCAAAAAATCAATGGCCACTGGCTGGAAATTTTTTTTTCCGAGTATGATCTAAAGCTGTGGTAAGATAGACTTGATGTATAAATATTACACCTTTCCAGGAGCAGTTTCCAATGCCTTTGAACAGTGGAGCTCTCTCACGGCCACATGGAGCTGTACTTTGAATTTCTTGCTTTGATGCATTCCTGATTTTATTGCTGCTTAAAGGCAAGGTTTGGGTTTTATTTATTTTAAAAGCATTAGAGAAATATTTGCAGAATGACTGGATTTATAATAAAGGCTTCTAGCAAACAAATCAGTTAATAAACCAAGAGAACGGCACCCTTATGGGTTTTGTTAGAAAACTGATAGAATTGCTTACTTGATAACTCTTTAACATGAAATATTTTTTGAAGCTTTTAGAGAGCTTTAGTGGTTTTTCACACAAGGACAATCGGGTTTAAAATACACGCCACTGTTCTGTTAGAGTTCAACAGATGCAACATTAGAAACTTGTTTAGATATACGTTACCAAATGAAAGCCAAAAAGATACAGGCTAGAGCTTTACAGGGCCAAAATAAGCAATTAAAATGGGAAGAATTCGCTGTATACACATGTGGCCCACATTATGACAAGCAATTGTTGGACCAGGTTTTTAAGCTACATTGATATCAGGACTCAACTCACTCGGAGAGGCTTTCCTTTGGCCAGCCCAGACTTCGCATAATTTTTTTTTTTTTTAAGTTTTTTTTTTTTTTTATTTCAGGGTATTATGAGGATACAAACATTATGGTTACCTTTTATGTCTTTGCCTCACCCAAGCGAGGGTTAGAGGTGTGCCCTTCCCCTCTACAATGTTCCCCATGTCCTTTAGTTGCGAGTTTACCCCCCGCATAACTTTTTAAGTCTTGCCTGGCCTCCAAAATACCATTCGAGTTAGGTTTTCTCGATGAAGTCTTTCCTGACTAATTAAACTTACCTTGATTTCTTCTCACCAATAAACTATCCGTATCATACATTTTTTCACTTCTCTATACACTGTTGCATTAGTTTCAGGGTGTGTGCCTGCGTGTTTCTGTGTACATACAAGTATTGTCTCCCGTGTGAGAGTCTGCATTTTTCAATGTAGAGAGTATGGCCTTGTGCTTTTGTATTTCCCGTGGTGCCTAGTGTAGAACATATTATTAAGCATGAAATGGTTCCACTGTAAAAACTCCGGGCTGCTGAGGCCAAAGGTGTTTTTAATGGGGAGCACAGGAAGTATCCTAGAGTCCATGTTTTTGCCTACTGGGGGATATGTTTTCAACTTGGACCTAAGCTGGAATTTATTTTCCCAGCCAAAAAACAGTAGAATATACACCCCCTCCTTGCAACTGCTATGGCTCTGGCAGAACACAGAAACAGCAGACAAAGAGCACTCAGAGAAGACAGAAAGTTGTCGGGCTGCTCAAACAGAGACAGAAGCCAGTCCCTGTGTAATAAATATGAGCCTTAGCCATTTAGCCGACAGCAAGGAGCGAAACAGCCTTCATATTTAACTATATACAGTTAATGAAGGACTCTGTATTAAAATCTGAAAAGCAACTGTAGATATAAACTAAGATTTTTCTACTATTAGTAATATGGAATTTGGTACAAAGACGTAATTATCCCAGTATAGAAGAGCTAGGGGTGAAAAGAAGAGGGTGTGTGTGCCAAATTGACAACAGATGAAGAAAATGAATCTGTGCCATACCTGATCAGAGACACTTTGCTAGTCTCACTGAGCCAATAATATAGAACTGAAAAAGAATTTCCAGACTATACTCAATGTCATTTCTAATTTGTTACATATACTTATCCTTAAAAGGTAAGTGAACTGTAAGGTCATTGTTATTTAATACTTTTCCTCATAGAGCCTTGAGTTAAAGAAGCCCTATAGATATCAATAATGATAAAAATCTGCACCTAGTAATTTGCTGGCACAACCTGGCCTCTATTTTGAAGGCCAAGGCAGCCTTCTTTATAGAGCATGGCTGTAAGAAAGCTTATTCTTAGAGGATACAATACACCAACATTTGGCTGGCAAACATGGTTGTTCAACAAATACCTGTTGATTTGTTTAACAACCCCAAATACCATGAATATAGGGATTTCTTCTTTTGAGCTCATCTCCAAAATAAAACAGGGTAAAGCTACCCAATAATCTGTATATATTTAAAAGGAAAAGGCAGGGTGAGGTTGGATGCTTGATAAGCTTAGAAGTGAAAGAGAAAAACAGCTGGCTGTTAATAAGCATTGCAGGGTGACATTTACCTTGGTCAGTTTACCTAGGCTCAGAGCTTGACATCCCAGCCAAAATAATCTTGTCAGTCACCCAGAGTTTGTGACTGTCAGGGAGGATAACTTGCATATTCTAAATGCAAATTAGGCTGCAAAATGCCAATGTTGTTAATTTACTATGTTATAACTTAGAACTCTTAGTGGCAAGTGAGAAAAATCCCGATGTCAAGCTGGCTTAAGCAGAAAGGGAATTTAGGGATTCAAATAACCAAAAAAGTTTGGAATTTTGGCCAGCTTGATGTGAAGTTTCAAACAACATCACAGTTACCTGGTTCTCCATCTTGGATTGATTCCTGCCCTCCCCCCCCGACCCAACACACACACATGTTGGATTGATTTGCGACATGATCTCCTCTCTTAATTAAAAACTTACCACTACAGCTCCAGACTTCATATCCAGTGTAGAAGGAATAGCCTCTCTTTTGTAGCCATCCTGAATCTTGCTGTCATGGCCCTCACAGGATCACATACCCATCTATGAACCAATTCACTAGGTCAGGGAGTTGCGATGTGCTGATTCGTGTTAGCCAATTCTGAAACTGAAGGTGAGGTCAACGCCACCTTGATTGTGTGGCCTGAGTGGAGACACTGATTATTTCTCAAAGGAAAAGCCACCTGTTATTAGAAAGTAAGAAAGATGCTGGGGGTGGTGAAGGGAAGAGCAATCCATTAGGAAACGGGAAATACAACTGAATAAGATATTCATTTCAGCCTCATCAGCATATTATTTCTCACCCCCCTGAAACAAGCTAAAAATAAAGAAACAAATTATCAGAAAATTTTTTTTTGATGAACAGGAATTAGATTAAAGGAGATTAATTATATGATTCAGATATTTCATAGCAGCAACCTAAATTGTCTTTACCTTCATACTAATTGTAGATCTGCTAAGTGATCTTGGCCTTAGCTTGCCAAGGGCCATGCTGTAGCCTTATGTGTATCTTTCACACCAGCTTTATGAGGAAAATCCTAGCTGGTTAAGCAAACTCAGTTTTAAGGTTGAGACAGCCAGTTTCCGATAGATGAATTTTAGAATTCTAATACACCACTCTCATGTTTATATGTTAGACATCGGAGGATAATACAGATGGTACATTTCCTAACATAGCACTCAATTATTGGTCTTTCTCTTCCATTTTCTTGAAAATGATAATAATCCATTTATGAAGTGTGTCACCTTAGGTGAATCATTTAACCTCTCTGGATCTCAGATTTATCAGTTGCAAATGAGATTATATAAATTCCATGCATTCTTTTCATATTCTCTATAATACTTTCTCAATAAAGGGGTTACTAAAATTTCTCTCATGTATTATATATATTTATATTGTACTTTTGCTGGATTATCAGGTAGTATCAGATAAATCCTAAATCTCAGTGGCTTAGAAACACAGATTTATTTCTCACTCACAATGCAGGTCAGCGGGGACTCTGCTCCGTATCATCTTCTTTCAAGAATAAGGCTGGAGGAGCAGCCTCTACCCAGGGAAAGTCAGCTTGATGGCAGAGGCAGGGATAATGGTGGAACCCATGATCCTATAGATCACTTCTGCTCACATACCACTGACCACAGCAAGTCACGTGGTCAAGGCAAGTGTCACTGAGAAGGGCAAGAATGTGGCAAAGGACTGGGATATGTAATCCTCTCACAGGGACAGGTAGGGAGGACTTAGGGAAAACAATACAATCTATCATGGTACTCGCATTAAAATTATGTGTCCACATATTATTTTATATTACCTTATTTATGTGAAATAACATGACATTAAAAAATACATAATACTATTTTAGAGCACTACATTTAAAATAGACCTAATTGGGGGTTAGCTAAGAACATGGATCCACTTTGAGAAATAAATAATGTCAATACGAACCCCATTTTGTTCAAAGCAAACTAATCATCAGTTGTGGTTCTTTGCAATTCAGTAGACGTGGGGATTGTGATGAAACCTGTGGCGAGGGAAAAAAAACGGGAGCCCTGGGTTTAAGACTTTCCCGTCATTCTGACTTCTCCCAATCATCTCCCCCAATTCAGAACTTGGGTGGTACAAATGATTAACTTTCAACAAACTGAATATCAAATATTCACCATGTAAATCATTGCTGAAAGATTTTAGTGGATTTAGCACAAGTAAACATTATATGAAAATGCAATATCAATGTGGCCTCGAGGCTGTCTTTCCTCTCAAGTGTTGCTGTGATGTCCAAGTTAGTCTAATGCTAATGCAATAGTTCTTGAAATGTGGTTCTGGAGCCAGGAGAATTAGCAGTACCAGGGAATTTGTGATAAATGCACATTTCCAGGCCCACCTTTGACCTAGTGAATCAGAAACTCTGAAGCTGAAGCCCAGCTATGGTGCGTGAAATGCACCACAGTTTGGAAACCACTGGGCTGAGGAGTATTCCTAAACCTCTAAGACTTGAAGCCTGTCTGCATGCGATCTCTCTTTCTGAGTGGCTCATGTACGTTAGCACCTATACCTTTCATCTCACAGAATCTAGAGCCATTTATAATCTCCATCTGAAACAGTGCATCCTATATAGCCCAGTGTTCTAAAACCTCAGCTAGGTCGTTGACATGGATTAGTGTGAGAAATATTTCTATATCACCACATATTTGCTTTAAAAATATGTTTTAGCTATTTGCCTCTGTATGCCACTTTGACCAATGTTATATGATCTTGAAATAAAAAACCTTGTCTTATTTTAGGGTTCTGCTTTGCCAAAAATATTTATGGCTTTCCCAGCTTTGCCAGGATAGGGAAAGCTGCAGGGGTTTGGTTTATAGCAAGCCAGCTTGTGTAGGTCAAGAAGGCCTGTGGAAAAATCTGAACTGTGCCTCTGTCCCAAACCAGCTTCAGGCCACGGTCCAAGAAGAGAGAAATAAACACTCAGGTGAAGAATTGTTCATTTCTTCTGGAATATTTAAACAATCTTTCCCAAGAAGTCTTGATTTGAGATCAGATAAATATGATTAAAAATAAAGTTTTAGTGGGAATTGGTGAGTTCAAATTTGAGTTGGATAATACTTTACTTATAGCTTGTTTGTAATTTTCAAATCATTTGGGGGTAAATACCTCTTTAGAAATCTATAGTTTTGTACTGACTTTGGTAAATGTATATACTGAACCTACCAAATTACCATTGTTATTTAGATAAATGTATTTTAATATAATTTGGGCATTTTTATAGATTTCTTCTAACGAAGTCTTTTTACCTATTCTAGGTCATGTTATTTTTAAAACTAAAGGATGACTTCTATATCAGAATATTTTAGGTGAAGTGTTATTCTTCTCTGAAGTGTTTACAATTTATGCCGTTAGATGTATACCTGAGGTTTTTGCCTAGTTATTATAATATTTTGCACAATCTTCAGAAGAAGGGACTAATCTGGGGTAGGACATAAAAATGTGGTGACATATTGATAGTTAACATGGAATTGGAAAAGAGACAAAGGATGCCTTTTCAAGTTCATATTTATAATCTGATTTTCCCAGGACACAGGAGTTGGGGGCATAGATAGACAGGGTGTTACAGTTGAAGAATACAGGTCAAAATAATGATACCAATAAAGAATGTATTTTCTAGCAAATGTCCTAGCTGCTGCAGTGTCTCATGGCATCTCTTTCTGTCTTCCTTAGTTACCCACCCTTCTGTGCTCATCGTGTGACTCTGTTCACCTCTCCATGTGTTGGCATCACTCACACTACCATATGGCACCTTCATTTCAGTTTCAGTGGTATTATGGTGAGACAAAGAGAAATACCTTCTTTCTATTAGATTAAACTGTACAGACTTGTTCCTTCATTTTCCATAATGGCATTTTTTTTCTATTGACTTACTGATTTAGTCCTTACAGCCTCATTTTCCCAAAAAATATGGCACACATTTCCTGAGGGATATTCCAGAAGACAATTTGTGTGGTATATTTTATTTCTTTCTTCCCATCTAACTTCCAATGTGTCCAAGCCCAAAATCAAAAACAATCTTATCAAGTATGAGTCCCTTTTCTGTCTTACATAATGCCCAAGAGGTAAAGAGGTCACCCTTTTTGCCTAAATGCTTAAACAAATTTGGCAACTCAGTATATTCTGCCATTGCTGCTCTCATGAGGATAATTATGCCTTTCAAAAATATAATCCTAGCCAACTCTTCTAAATGTAGCCAGAGATAACTAAATTTGTAGCAAATTTAGGCCCTTCCACTGTGACTCTCAGAACAGAGAGAAATAAAGTTTTTTGTTTAGAAAATACCATTTATATGATTTCAATAGTCATTATCTAGGTCAGCCCTTTTGGGGCCCAGAGGAAGCCAAGACTAAGTTAGCTTTGGGAGTGAATGGGTCTCAAGGCATGCCATGGTAGCCTCTTACTTGATTATTGGTACCCAAAAATGCTATGACAGAGAAAAGGAACATCACTAAAATGTAGAAACTTAAATAATAAGATCAAGACCTAAGACAGTAGGTAAAATATTTTATTGCATGGGGCACTGCAGTGGGGAAGAAGCCCAGAAGCATTGGTTGGATAATGGGATCCGCAGACATTAAATAGACCAATGGGTCAAGGAGAGGTCCAGAAGCACACAGAGGTACATGATCTCACAGTTGGCCATGGTGTTCTTCTTATGTGCAAGATGAGCACAGTCTTTAAAGCAAAAGCTATTGCAGACCCGCATAAGCAGTATTTTGCTTTGCTTTGCATTATTTGGAGATTGATAGCTTCCTTGGACTTTACTTTGGGTCTTAGGGTGCTCTGTCCATTGAATGTAACTTCGATCAGTACTGAAATAAGCCTTTATTCCTTTATTTTAACTTTCTTTCATCTACTAGATGCTTCTCTCCGTGTTTCATTTGACTGCAACCTTCACCCCCACTCTCCACCTTCCCAACACTTGCTGATTGATTCTCTGGTAGATCTTATTGAATGGAATTGTCTTCCCTTTGCTAAAATACCCTTGGCGAAGGAGCATCACTAACTCCCAAAGTTGTTCATCCTTTCTTTTTCAAGTGGTTTTAATTGTTAGCAAGTTCTTTCCTCTGTAGCTGGGTCACAAAAGTGTTTACTCTACAATGTGTTGTGCATTCATGCACCTGCAGCTAAAGAAAGACTCTGGGCAGGAAGGCACAAGTGTTTGCAGAAAGCAGCTGCAGGCATTTACAGGGAAAGTGAATGCTGATGAATGGGGCACTGCCACCATTTGCTACAGTCCACCCCTTGGACCATCCAGATACACTTATGCCCTGCTTTAAGTTGAGCTGCTCTGCTACTAATTCTACATAGGGGTAGCCAGTCCCCATCCCCCTTCTCTCTCTCTCTCTCTTTCTCTCTCTCTCTC
>NW_012140524.1:12834466-12859664 GCF_000956105.1 Propithecus coquereli | reverse complement strand
TCTCTCTCTCTCTCTCACACACACACACACACACACACACACACACACACACACTTTCTAAAACAAAGACAACAGGAGGATTAGTGGCATAAACCACAACTCCAGCTACTGCAGGTGGCCCAAGGTTATCATTGATATTCACAGCCCCCTCTTCTAAGACCCATTCTAGAGTCTCCTCATCCTCCCCCTCAGCTAGCACTTCTGCTGACCTGAGTTGCTGGCCTGCTTGAGTAACACAGACCTAGATCCATGAGGGCTCTGGACCCTAAGCTTCCCTGATATTTTCAGGTTATTCCATGGGATGAAAGCACAAAGAGGCACCTCAATGAATTCTCTGAGTTCAGTCATGTCCTTTCCTGCTCCCACCGTGCAGCAGCAACCTCATCTGCTTATGATAATCAGAATAGTAACTCATTTCTTTGCTTGCTAATCTACTGGCATGAGATGCCCAATATGTCTATGCAGCAGTTGAAGTTTTGTGTGTAGTGAAACACTATGTCCCCTGGTGGAAGATCTACCCCAACCACCTTCCCCTCCCCAATTGTCTGCACCCATATGAGATTATCTAGTCTCCTCTCAGGCTAGCATCTTCTGGCCTGCCATGATGTGTGCGAGCCTAGCACTCTCTGCAGCCAGAAAAAGTCCCCAGAGAGGAGCAGTAGATTGTCACTGGTGTACAGCCAAGGGGATGTGGGACAGGAACCCCATAGCATCTGCTACAGTGATACTATCAAATATTTGTTTTAAAAGGAGGCATTAGGTATGATGCTGAGAACTACTGTGCTATACCATGAACCATATACATTTATGTCACATAATTTCATCTGATAGCTGGACTTCATTGATTTTATCACTCAAAGTATCCATCCTTTATGTTATCATTTGGACACCAAAAGTTTTTACGTAAGAAAGGACTGAGGACAGAGAAAAGGAAATACAACAAATATAACCTGGTGTTCTCCCAATTTTCAGGACCTCTTAAATGAGGACAGAGAAAGGCAGTTGTTAATGTGAGCAGCACTTGAAATACTCAGTTACTGAGCACAACATGTGAGTTTTCCGCAATCAAGTGGTAACAGAGAGTAGTCTGTTCAGGTCCCACTTAGTTCTACTGCTTCGGTGCAAGAGGGAACTTATTTTAGCCGTCAGCCCAAATATATTGGTTAAAATATTACCATTTTCATTTAGAGGCAGCTGAGAAAATATATGCCAATTACTGCCAGTGACCACTGGAATCAAGATGTCTTTTCATTCATTAATTATTAAGGATTGGGCTTTTGTAAGAGGAGGTGATGGTGACCTCTCTCCCTCTCTCATTTAACACCTCCTTCATAGGGGTGTTGTGAGGATTTCTGCCTGTGTGGTAATGAAGTTCAGTAGCCTGCTTGGAATTTCCCAGTGGAAAAGGTGTTATAAAATTTCAAAATAAAAAATATACTACTACTAATAAGGATGTTGATCTTGAAATGCAATATGAAAGCCAGAGACTGGAAATTTAAAATTTGTAATGAAATGCTCTAAAGCTGTGATCTCTTCAGACTTTGGGAGTTCAGCAGGGGTGGGCCCAGGGAAGACTTGGATGGAAGATGCTGCAGGATGTGGTGGCGGTGATTCAGTAGGTGGCCCTCTTCCATCCCAATATGGTCCTGAGCCAACTCCCATCCCTGGGTTATGGAGCACTGTGCTACAGGAGAACCATCTATTGGATGAGATGTAAGACTGAGGTTCTGACCACTTCTTCTCATTAAAAATTCCAGGGCATTTTTATAAGGTTAAGGATGTATCCTTGTATTCTATAATCCTGTTCCAGTTGGGTAGCAGCATTGGCTTTTTAGTAAGGTCTAGAAGAAAGAAGATGTATGGCAATTTCAGGACGACGGTTAACATTTCTGTGGGTGAAAATTCAGACAGATCGACTTAAAATTTTATACTGAATTCTTATTTTACCAAATAGCAAAACAAAACACCTGTTTGAGTAACTCTCTTATTGGGATATAAATATAGTTGTAGATGAGACATCCCCTTTCTCAAATAAACCTATATAATAAGTGTAAATTTGAAAAATTCTCCCATATTATTATAGTATAAGGTGATGAAATGACTTGTACTTTGAGGGTTTCTTCTGGACTTTTCTTCAGTTTCTTGAATAATTTGATATTTGATATTAAAAAATGGAATAAGATATATGGTAAATGATAATTGTTTTAATTTAGAATAATCTTAGATCTTTCCTTGATACCTTTCAGCTATGCATCATCCATAACTTCCAGAACTCTTAGTTATGTGTCACTTATACCTTTATATGTACTATATTAATCATAATAACAAGAATCAAAACAATGTCAAATTAATTCTCAATAGTAAATGGACTGGAAGTTCATTGATGAGTCTTTAGAAAAACAAAAACAAACAAAAAAGAAAACAAAAAAGAAAAAATCAATATAAAGATTAGGTCAGGAAAAAGAGACTGAGAAAACAAACATTCTTACATATATTTGGAGGTGCCCCCTTTTCTGGGATGGGAGAACTACATTGCTTTCTCCCATGCATCACTTACTGTTCTTACTGAGCTCAAAATGCCCCATTTCTAGATTTTGGCTAAAGGAAATCACTGAGCCTAAGCTCTGTATGTAATTTGCCATTTCTGTGGAAAGTTACCATAGTTCTGTGGTTCCAGTAGAATGAAAAAAATGCCTCACAGTTTCAGGCAGAGAACAACTCAGATTAACTAATACGAGCACTCACTTCTCAGTCCCTAAATACCAGATATTGATTACACCGAGAATCCTAGACAATGCCTTCTTTTCAGAACTCCATATTAGTGGGGGAAATAATAGACATTAAGCATTTTGTATTTTGTGCTTGAGTCTAAGTCTGTTAAGTGTAAATAATAGGTGTTTATAGTCACTGATTACTTCTTTTCTACAGTTTCTACAGGTAATGATTTTTTAAATTCTATATTTTGATATTTTCACTCTACTTTTACAACACAGTTATTGTGTTAAAGCCAACAGACATTCTGTAGCCCTCTTTGGGACTAATGCTTTGGGGGAGGTAAGAATTTGAGAGACTTATAAAAAATAGCCCTAGATTCTGTAAGATCCAATGCAATCACAAATAAAAAGAGAATTGCAAATATAAGTAATGTGGGATAATTAATCATGTGACAGCATTCTTTAGTTATAATTACTTAAATATAAATATGTGTATTTAATTGCTGGACCGTAGCACCAATAGACCTGGCATCCAGATTGAATTGTGAAGTATCCTAAGTGAGACAACTGAAATACCTGTGCTTCTATTTCTATATTTATCCAATTAAGATGCTGTTATCTACTCTACCAGTTTCATATATTTCATAGTGAACAATGTTAATAAACCATCTTTGAAAGCAAAGAATAAAATAATATCTAATATTATCTTATAAGCATTTATTTTTAGGAAAACTGCTTTATAATAGCCAAAAGACTAAAATAGCATATTTTGTATTTTTTAGTTATAAATTTATTTTCCATTTTAATTTATAGACTATATAGCAATTATTTCAAACTAAATTAACCAAACATCAAAAGAATTTTAATGTGGAAACAGTAATGGGAAAATCAGTAGATTTTTTTTTTTTAAATGACATACCTAACTAAGCATGGAAATAATAGTGATTACCTATAGTATCAGAGATAATACAAATATACTTTTTCCCTTTTTATATTGTGTATTCACATGGAGTTGTGAGAAATAATTCAGAGAGATCCATGTAAACTTTACCTGGTTTCTCCCAGTGGTAACATCTTGAAAAACTGTAGTACAATATCACAACCAGGATATTGGCATTGATACAGTCAAGCTAGAGAACAGTTTCAGTCCCACAAGGATCCTTCCAGCTACCCTTTTATAGCCACACACACACACTCTTCCCTTTTACTCAATCCTCTCTCTGACCTCTGGTAACCACTAACCTGTTCTCCATTTCTATAATTTTTTCATTTCAAAATGATATGTAAGTAGGATCATACAATATGGGACTTTGTGGGATTTTTTTTTTCACTCAATATAATTCTTCAGAGATTTACCCAATTTATTGTGTGTAACAATAGTTTATTCTTTTTCATTGGGGACTCTTGTTTTTTTACTGAAGTATATCATAAAATAATCAGAACACATAATGAAAGAGCTGTTTCTTGCCGAAATCTATTTTTTAAACTTCTGGTAGTTTTAATGAACCATGAGAAAAAAAACCATAGATATAGCTAGAAAAAAGAGTTCACATAGTTTCAGTTTTCATTAATATTAATGTGCATCCAGGATTATGAGAAATAAAACACTAGTTTTGTTCTCTTCTGCATTAATAAGATATAGGATATTCCAGAACGCTATTGATAAGTAGCCATGAAGGTTACAAAGATATTGAAGGACCAATAACCACGTTGTCCGATAAATTGTACAAACTGGAAATTCCTCTATTGGAGAAAATAAGACTTCAGAAAGATAGCGAATGTTTGAAATGATGTTTTGTATAGAAATTAATAATATTTTATTCTATATTTCTCTAAAAGTAGAAGGGGAATATATATTTGAGGAGAAGCAGAGTTTACCTGAATGTAAGAGAAGTGCTTTCTAACATTAAGAACTCTTTAATTCGTATCTGTCTCTTAAAGGTAGTGGTGGTCAAGAAAATTCAATGAGAAAAAAAATTGTCTTCTCAGCAAATTGTGCCAGAACAGCTAGATATCCACATGCAGAAGAATGAAATTGGACTTCTATTTCACATCATATGCAAAAAAAGTAATTCAAAATAGATCAAAGACCTAAATGTAAAAACTAAAAATACAAAACTCACAGTTTTGAGAAAACATAGGAGTAAATCTTTATGACCTTGCATTTGGCAATGGTTTCTCAGATATCATATCAACAAAACAAAACAATCAATAAATTGAGCTACATCAAAATTTAAAACTTTTGTCCTTTAAAGAATAATATCAGGAAAGTAAAACTACAATCCAAATAAGGGGAGAAAATTATATCCAATAAAGGACTTGTACCCAGAATATATAAAGACCTTTTGTAACAATATATTTATTCAGTGGAATATTATTCAGCCACCCAGAGGTATGAGCACTAATAACACACTACAACATGGATGAACCAAATCCCAACCTCTCTGTGTTTTGGTTTCCTTTTATATGAAATAGGGATGGTAATATAAGCTTTACTGATACCATATACATTGTGAAAATTAGGGTAATAGATATAATATTACTTATAAAGCTGCAAAGCACAACATAGATATATTAGGAAGTTTTCAGAATTATATAATAAACTCTTTTTATGAGTGATTTTTGAATCCATTTTAAAATTTCATTCTAATTTTAAAAATGTTTTCTCCTTAGATAGTTGTAAAGGAAAAAAGTAGTGGATGATCGATTATTCAGGGTAGATTTTTAATTAGTAAATTATCTGTGTTCTTTCTATCTCCCCTTCTATTAATTGCCTAATTCTAGACATTTAGCTGTTTATTAGAATTTCCTCCAAAATGATAAGGTAGCTCAAAACGTTGCATCAATCTTTAGAAACATTGGTAGGTTTCATATAAAAGAGTATTAAATTTACAGACCAAAGATGTTTCTGTACTGGTTACATGTTTTGTCCTGGCATCCTACTATTGTATACATAAAAAGTAACAGTTTGGATGCTATTGTAACTCTTGCGAGTAAATAAAAACTAACTCTGAAATTCAGCGGTGTTGAAATATAAAACAGAAATAGGCTATACTTATTTAAATATATTTTCCTTTCTATCAGTAAACCTTGAATTTCTATCAATAAATGTGCTCCAGTTGAAAAATGCAAATTATCCTTAAGTTTGAACATTTTAGAATGGTCTGCTCATCAGTAGCTGCCGTAGACCTGAAGTATTTACTCACGAAGTCAATAATAGCTCAGTCTTGGGTTGTTTATTGGCAATTTATTTGGCAGGCACTGCATTTTCTTTCTTCTACTTCTCCCGCCAAAGTAGGTATTTTTCATATTATTACATATTTTTATTAAATTTTAGCAAAATGCACTCCTCTACATAAAATATTAATAGTACCTGATGTGTTCCTTTATTAGAGACACACATTTTTATAGACTATAATAAATATGAGTTGTAATTCATTCATGAAGTTAATGTTACTGAAAATCCCTGCCCACTCTTTCCCCCAATAACAAAGTATTCAATTTCTTTGATTTTCTTATACTGTTATTGTATGGCTCTATCCAGAGTCTAGTGGAAGAGAATTTTGTTTCGTTTCTAAAGTCAATGGCCTTAAAGAATCTGACACCAGAGTAAATCTTTATTACTCTCAGGTTTTTGCCAATGCATAGCTTATATTTTAGATTAGGATTATTTTTAAAGTAATTATTACTTAACAGAAATCAGGTCACATTTAGTCCAATCTCCAATCTTACCCCACAATTTACTTCTATACACACATTGAAAATTACCATTCATAATGGTGACACTGAAACGCTGAAAGATTTTGAGTCAGCACAGAAAGATTTAATTAAACTTGTCATCCTGGTCTTACTAAAGCTGAGAAATGGAATAATTTATTTTAATAAAATTCTTTATGAGAATTAGCAGGATGCCAAGACAAAATTTCAAAGCTCTTGTCATTACTCATACTAGTTATAATACAAATTGAGCATCCCTAATCTGAAGATCCAAAATCCGAAGTGCTCCAAAATCTGAAGCTTTTTAGCATTGATATGATGCTCAAAGGAAATGCTCACTGAAGTGTTTCAGAGTTTTGCATTAGGGGTGTTCTCCCAGTAAGTATATAACGCAAATATTCCAAAATCCGATAAAATCTGAAATCTGAAACATTTCTGGTCCCAAGCATTTCAGATAAGGGATACGCAACCTGTATTTTGCTATTTGTATTAAAAACAGATTTACACATAAAAGCATTGTTCACAACTTTTTTGCTTGACTTGGGCTCTGTGCCAGTGTTCCCTTCCTCCTTAATAACCTTGTCCACTGGTATTGAGATGTGGAGAATCCAGAAATGAAAGCGTAAGTCTTCATTTTCATGTGGAACGACACCTTTTGATATATATATACATACACATTGGACTAAAGCATGCTGATTTCAAAAACAAGTTATTCTGGGGACTTTAACAAAATGTATTTGTATTATTACACAGTAATTCAGGTTTTCAAGAGTTATCATACTTGCACGTTCGGAGGAAAGAGTTATGGATGTGATGAATGGCATGTCAGTGTATGGTAGGAAAGATTTGGATTCTAGGCTCAGCTATAATAGTCTCTGTTTTACCAATCAAACTTAGTGTGTCTCATTTCCAAATTTTAAAGCTAGATAAAAATCATGCGTTTGTGTTGTAGACCAACTGAGGGAATGTATGTGAAAGTGATCAGAAGGAAGTGCAAAGAACTGTGAGTATGGTAATCAGCAAGCTACTAAGATCTTGAAATTTGTCCTATGTTTAACAGACTTCTGAAGAAGGCCCTATATTTTACTAGTGAGTCAAATATTAGGTGTCCCCAAAATTGCCAGCTAGTGTACCACAGGTTACAGGTGTACCTGAGATTATGATCTTCTCAGGCTTTGTGCCTGAAGCCTTTATTTGCAAAAAAGCTTTGTCCCTTTATCTCGATGTGACAACAAAACATTATCATCTTCTGTGTGTGCCATAAAGTAAACAAGGCTGGAAAGCCCAGTACTTAGAGTACCCTGATTTCCTTAACAATTTGTTCAGAAAGGGCAGAGCCAGCCATTGACAACATCCATGACATGATGTAGGAAATGCCATCTCTGTGTAGACAACGTCAGGATAGAGGACGTGAAAAGTGAAGTGAATTGTCCTGGTTGTTTGTGCTGTAAACAGTCCGATTCTTTAATAATACTTCTGTGGGTAGCAACCAGTTCTTACACCTTGCTTTTTCTCTTTATTTTTTTTAATACAAATTCACAATTGTATATCCAAAGATGTTGCTTAAATTCTTTCAAAATTACAAAGAAGGGCAGCACTCCAAAAAAAGAGAAGGGAGATGACACTTTTAAAAATACAAACTTTCTGCATTTTCCCTGACTGTATGTGAAATAATAATAAGTATTAATAAGGTCTATCTTGGCAAAATGTTTACTTTTTTGAAACTTAATCCTCTAAAGCAGTATTCTTAATTGGCATAGTTGAAGACTATGTCATAGATCATGATGTGAGATAAGGACATTTTAATCAGTCACCATATTCAGACATCTAATTCTGAATTTTTCAGCTTACTTGCACCCAAATGCATATGTTTAAGTTGCCTTTTCCCTGTACCTATCAGAAAACTGCTATGGATTATGGATATTTCATCAGGTAATTCACACAAAGTTTTCAAACTTTGACTATTACCTATTTCACTAATAGTTAAATAATTTAAATAGAGATATAGTCATGTGCTCCATAACAATGTTTTGGTCAATGACAAACCATATAGGTGACAGTAGTCTCATATTATTATAGTTTTGTATTTTTGCTGTGCCTTTTTTATGTTTAAATACACAAATGCCATCGTGTTACAATTGTATATAGTATTCAGTACAGTAACATGCTGTACAGGTTTTTAGCCTAGGAGCAATAGGCTAGCCTAGGTGTAGTGGCTATACCATCTAGGTTTAAGTACACGCTGTGGATGTTCATACAATGATGAAATTGCCTCATGATGCATTTCCCAGAACATATCCCTGTCGTTAAGCAAACCATGACTCTATCTATCTATCTATCTATCTATCTATTTTTAAAGCACTATTCTATAAAAGTGCTGCTTGCATGATTTTGCCCATGGGTCCACTCTGGGCAACAGAATCTTCAATACAAGATTTAGAGGGATTATATGTAGAAATATATGGATAACTATATGCAGATTATCTTTAATTTAGGACTTTATAAAGATAGAAATACTTTTCATTTACTATTTCATCATTTATTCATCTACTTCATTCATTCATTAATTCATCAAGTATTTATTCAATAAGAATGTATTGAGTTTGGCTATGGTTTGGTTATGGGTTTTTTGTTCCCACCAAACTCACATTGAAATCTGATGTTTGTGTGGTGCTGTTGGGAGGTGGGGCTAGCAGGAGGTGTTTTGGTTGTGAGGGCAGATCCCTTAGGAATGGCTTGGTGCTGTTCCTGCAGTAGTAAGTTCTCGCTCTTGGAGACTGGATTTGTTCTTGTGGGAATGGATTAGTTCCCTCGAGAGTGGGTTGTTAAAAAGCCAGGATGCTCGTTAGGTTTCTAACCTCTTTATACTTGTCCACTTCCCCTTTGACCTTCTCTGCCATGTTATGACACCGCCTGAAAGCCCTCGCACCGACGTGGGAACAAACAAACTATACCCAGCCTCAGGTATTCCTTTATAGCAATGTAAAACTAACACAGTATCCCAAAAGTTTTTGATAAGATTGTTGGGAAAAACCCTTTCTACAAAAAATAGTAACACTTGAGGTTAGACTTAATGGAGCAGCAGGAGCCAGCCATGTGAAAAATCTGCAGATCCCAAAGTCCCGGACAGGGTTTTCGATTTGACATGTATGAAGAACACAAACATGGCTTGAGGTACACAAGATATATTCCATTACTGTAGAACTAGCCAAGCGAGACCAGTAAAATTTAAAATAATTACAATAAAATAAAATACAAAAACTCAGTTCCTCAGTGGCACTAACCATGGTTCAAGTGTTCAACAGCCATATGTGCTTAGTGGCTACATACTGGAAAGCACAGAGTCCATTTCCATCACTGAAGAAAGTTCTAGTAAGTAGTGCTGCACTAGTGAAGGAAGAGCATTGGAACAGGAAGAGGTCAGAGAGAGTGGCTTGGAAAGATCATGAAGGTCCTTGCAGGGGTCATGAGGACTTTGGATTCCACAAGTGTAACGGGAAGCCTTTGGATGGTTGTAAGCAGCGGAGGGACATCATTCAATTTACATTTTTAAACCATAACTCTGCTGTGTAGATGAATTATAAGGAGGGTAAGACCAGTTAATTATTGCATTTGTCCTGGCTGGGGATAATGATGAGTCTTTGGTAGGTTATTATGAGAGGGATGGTGGAAAGTAAATGGATTCAGGATATATTTTAGAGATAGAATCAAGTGGATTTGCTAATAGACTGATAGAGAGAGACAGAGGAAAGAATCAAGAGCAATGCTGGCTTTTGGGACTTGAGCAACTAGGTAGAAAGTCATGTTTTTTTACTGGGATAAGAGAAGAAGACTAAGGAGGAAGAGTTTGGGTGGGTAGTGGGCAGGGGTTGTAGGGAGGGAGTTGGAGAGATTTTGGTTTGTATACAATATATTTTAGGTACCTATTGGATATAAATGCATAGAGGTCAGGTATGTAGTAGAGAATGAATGAACCCATACTATGGAGTGTCAACTTTTTGAATTTTATAGTAGAGTTTCTTTAAACCTAATTGTATTTGGTAAAGTACAAATACAATGGGGTTAATTTCTAGACCCTCTTTCCAAAGAGCTAATAAAAACACATTAGCTAGATTTGGCCAAGTGGAGAGTTTTATCAGGGAAAATTTGAATTTTTCTTTCTCTTGTCCAAACTCCATTATCTTTCTGTGTGTCCAACAATTTCCTTATTGTTTGGCCATGTTTTCACTTTCTTCAATTAGGACTCATCACTATCTGCCAGAAATGAGCAGGATTTACATGTGACTGCTCCGTGTCCACTGTATGTATCGCAGTGTTTATGCACCTTGTTAGTCACTGCTTTTACTATAGCCCTACAGCTCTGTGTCTCTCCAACATGAGCTTTTTGTTGTTTTTGTTCACCTGCCTCTGGATTCTGGATGGTAATGGGGAGAAAAATTTACCTTCTTTCCCTTTGGTGGACAAATAACTTTCTGATTATGATTTTTGTTGGAAATGGGAAGAAACCTGGATGCCAGGACATTGCCTTTGTTATACTATTGAACAGCTCCAGGATGTCATTGTTTAACATGTGAACCTAGTATTCTTATTCACAAATAATGGCAGATACCTTTTTTTTCTGTTACAACTTTAAAAAAATGTCTACTTTCCATCCCTTAAGAGTCCAGTTTTCATGGTAATATTTATCATAGTATCTTTTCTAAAGAACTGAACTAATTGTTGGGGTAGAAGACAGAGAAAATTAAAATTTTGTAAAATTTCCCTTACTTTGCTTTTCTTTCTAACCTTGGTATATGCCCCAATTTTTACAGTTTTTCCTTTTAATATGCTATTTTTGGTGCCAACAGATATTAACATGATTTTCCAATCAAGGTTTTTCACTCTGACGTGTTCCAGGTAGGATCTGGCATATGAATCATATGTCTAAAAAGGAAACTCATGGAAGTATGTGTGCATGCTAGGGGGCTCATTTGTCTTTGGCAAAGACATTGCTGCTCCTGTTCCCTTAATTATTAAACAGATGGTGCCCACTGCCATTGACTAGCTGCCCAACTTGTACTCCTGTGTGTTAGCACAGTGCTGGACATCTGACAGAGAGAAGCTGTACCATCACAGCACCTCATCTCCACTTATGTCATAATATTAATACCTGATTCTAACTAGAGCAGGCTGTTTCCCATGAAGCTATGTCGAAAACTTGAGTCATCTTCTCCCCTAACTCCCATGAATTAATTATTTTATCTCAAATATCTCCTTCTGGCTTTTTTTTTTTTATTGCTTCACTTCTACACACAAAGTACAGTGGCATATTGAACCAATTATCCAAATCCTCCGGGCTATAAACACACTTTAACCCGGAATGTCAAGATAATTAAGACAAAATTGGATTATTATTAATATTATTAGTGAGGGCAAATGACATCTAAGATAGCCATATTAAAACGGAACAACGGTGGACTATCATATTCTTGTTTCAGTTTAAAAAAGACACTAGCTCCCAAGGAACATAGATGGAGTTTTTTAAAGTCCATCGAACACACTGAACACATACTGAAATATTTTTCATAATCTGCCAAAAAAAGTTAACTTGAAAATTTTCCTTTAGTTTCTTAAACACATTACTACAGCACATGTACCTGCAATCATTAATAACTAGGATCCTGATTATTTTTTCTCATATGTTTTTTTCTTTGTAGATGTAATATTTCACAGCCATAATCAGTCTTCTAAGACCTTTCCTAGTGTTAACCCCCCTATCCTCACCTCTTCCTGGAGATATTTCTTTATATTATGTTCTGATAAACTATCTGGGCTTTTTAACTTTATAAATCTTTTTGAGGACATGGTCACTTAATGTAATTTTACCATCCACAGTCAAAAATTGATGATTAATACTTATACCCTGGATTTAAATGAATGCTGTCCCTCTCCCCCTTCTCTTTAATAATTCTATTGTGTTCTGGATAACTCTGAGATTCTACCATCATTTGAACCAACAGGACAGGCTTGGGTTCTCTGTTGAAAACAGGCTTTCAAGCAGGAGCAGCTAAAGCATTACAATGCCACCTGAAATTGGTTTGCTGTTGTACCTGACTTGAGAACCTATGAACATTTTTGAATCACTCAGACAGCAGACGTGGCTGTCAATTTCAATGACAGTAGGAAGTACGTTGGCTCCCGTGGCCTGCCAAGTAGCCAAGTACAATCTTTTTGTTCCAAAGTCCTGGGAAGCACAGACTCAGGGCCAGCCGCAGACCCCCACACCCCTCGGCTGCTGCGAGCTGGACCCGCCCAGCAGCCCCTTCCCCTGCACGTAGGGTGCGGGGGTCGCTCTCCCGGAGAAGGAGCATTGGAGCTAAGAGCAGCGCCTCCTCCGGGGCAGGAGGCGGGAGCTCGGCTGAGGAAGCTTTCCTAGGGAGTTGCCTTAAAGAAAGCAAGCAAGCGGAATTGTCGATCGCTCCAGCTGTCTGTTTTATACAGTTTTAAGCAGCCATCTCCACTCGCTTCCCTTCTGCAAAACTGTAAATCACCACCAACCTTGCACCAACAAGGAGGAGGAGGGAAAAAAAAAACACAACAAACCAAATCTCCTTCTCCCTTCTCACCCTCCCTTTCCTCTCACCCTCCCTTCCTCTCCTGCTCGTTCCCTCTCCCTCCCTCCCTTCTCCTACGGCTGCCGCTCGTCTCTCGACCTGTGTCTCTCTCCGACGGGACTTAGCAACTTTGATTATTTCTCAGCCCCTCTTCCATTTTTTCCCACCCTTTGCCATGAACTGGACCGACAGACGGGGGGGAGGCTCTGCTCTCTGCCCCAGGGAATGGCGATTCGCGTCCTGGGGCCGTACCGGGGAGGATCGGCCGAGGAGAAAGAAGGAGTGATAGAGAAAGAGCTGCAGGAAGGAAGAGAAGGGAGCCCTCCATCTGCCGCGGGCCCGGCGCGCAGCAAGGCAGCGCGGAGCTGCGTCCGGAATGGCCCCGAGCTCGCCCTGCGCCCCCGGCTCCTCCAGAGTCAGCAGCCCCTGTGCGCGGAACGCATTGGGCAATTTTTAAAATCCTGAAGTAGGAAGAGACCCCGGAGGATATAAGTCGGGGGTGGGGCTGGAGCAGAGAATTTGAAAAAGCCATTCAAAGAGAGAAAAGGGGAAGCCTGATCGTTTCTGCCTGTGCTAGCTTTTAACTTGAGCATGCTAGCTCTTAACTTGAAGAAGTCTCTTTGGAGCATCTAGCATTCTCCCGGAGTTACTCGAAAGCTGAAACTTTCAGTGGATTGCGGGCCTGGGGACAAGCAGGAGGGATTCCGAGGGTGGGACCGGGAGAGCGTGTGTGTGCGCGCGTGTGGGTCGGAGAGCCACTGGGGATTCGGTGAAGAGGGAACACCATGGCAGTGCCCGGCGAGGCTGCACGAGCCAGGGACAAGCCCGGCCACGGTGGGCTGAGTCAAGCCCCCGCAGCGGGCCGGGACTGCCGCCGTTGTGCCGACCCCGCATCGCCGCGGGGCTCCGACTGCCGCGGCTGCTGGGGAGACCTGGTGCTGCAGCCGCTCCGGCGCTCCCGGAAACTTTCCTCGGCTCTGTGCGCGGGCTCCCTGTCCTTTCTGCTGGCGCTGCTGGTGAGGCTGGTCCGCGGGGAGATCGGCTGTGACCCGGAGCAGAGTAAGGAGGCGGCGGCGGAGGAGGAGGAGGAAGCAGCCGGGAGAGCAGAAGGGGGCGTCTTCCCGGGGCCTCGGGGAGGTGCTCCCGGGGGCGGCGCGCCGCTCAGCCCCTGGCTGCAGCCCTCGGCGCTGCTCTTCAGTCTCCTGTGTGCCTTCTTCTGGATGGGCTTGTACCTCCTGCGCGCCGGGGTGCGCCTGCCTCTGGCCGTCGCGCTGCTGGCCGCCTGCTGCGGGGGGGAAGCGCTCGTCCAGATTGGGCTGGGCGTCGGGGAGGATCACTTACTCTCGCTCCCCGCCGCGGGGGTGGTGCTCAGCTGCTTGGCCGCCGCGACATGGCTGGTGCTGAGGCTGAGGCTGGGCGTCCTCATGATCGCCTTGACTAGCGCGGTCAGGACCGTGTCCCTCATTTCCTTAGAGAGGTTCAAGGTCGCCTGGAGACCTTACCTGGCGTACTTGGCCGGCGTGCTGGGGATCCTCCTGGCCAGGTACGTGGAGCAAATCTTGCCGCAGTCCGCGGAGGCGGCTCCGAGGGAGCATTCTGGGTCCCAGCTGATTGCTGGGACCAAGGAAGATATCCCGGTGTTTAAGAGGAGGAGGCGGTCCAGCTCCGTGGTGTCCGCCGAGATGTCCGGCTGCAGCAGCAAGTCCCATCGGAGGACCTCCCTACCGTGTATACCGAGGGAACAGGTAAGCACTAGGCTCTCGGGGAAACTTGAAACACTTAGAAACCGCCGCAAAGTGGAGGGAATCCGAGCGCTTGGGAACTAAAGGGAAGATAGGCTAGAAAAGTGGTATAATTGAGACTGAATAAGAAATAGTGGGTTTCTCTCTCCCTTTTACACAGTATTTTATAACTTGGACAACTGAAATACGAATAAGTAACAAAACTAGGTGGTATTTGCAGGGTCTTCCACAGCTGAACTAACTTTGTAGATCTGCTGCACCTGGTGTATGGCTTCCCTACACTTTCAAGTACGCTCACACTTTCCTCCCTTACCAGAAATTTTAGAACTTAGTTTTCTAGCAGTGGGTGATTTTTCAATACGTGGATTTTACTAGATTTCTAATTCTTTCTATAAAATTTCCTTCTTATTACGTGATAGATAGGTAAACATTTATGAAAACCAGTAAAAAGATTCTAGAGCAAAGCAAGGCATGCTTAAAGGTGAGGTGTTGATACACACTCTCTGGTTTTGCAATAAGTTTTATTTTGAGAGACTGCAACTGGTGGTGTCCAATTTGTTTTTAAACATTGTTTAGTGGTATACAGTATTACATGCTGGTGTGTTTGTATCATAATCATAAACTTCAATTTGAGGAATAGTATGTCTGAACATCAGAACTGTTCAAAAAACTGTGCTTTAGTGTCAACTGAAAACATTTCTCTTGAGTATGTGCACATTGAAGTGGATATTTAGAAAGTCAAGCGGATTTATACAGGTTTTACAGGAAATATTAATTTGGGAGAATATTGCTGGTGATCTATGTCTTTCAGAAAGGAGGAAGAGGAGGAGGAACCTGGAATTATGAGTGAAGTTGTAAATAAAAGTTTAGCCAGTTTGGGAGATAAATCTCATTATTGTTATTAAACATTTTAAGACCATGGGATAGTTGCTATAAAGACCATAAAAAAAACAAATCCCAATTTTAAATACAAATTGTATGTGAAAAAGCATTCTTAAGCGTTCACCTCCCTGCTTGAAGCAGATTTGACACTTGATGGTGGTAGGAGGGAGCTGGTTATGTATACAGCAAGTGGAAATTTACACTTTTCCCATGTAAATTTATGTCTAACTATGGTACCACAAGGACAGTTCTAGGGAGTTAGGGAATATCCTAAGATATAGTAAGCTTTTTCTTTTGAGGTTATTCTGTGGATAATCATTTAGGTGTTCCTAAGAAATAGCAGTCACCATATGGTGTGGGTGCTAGTTTGTTTCTGAAATGAAGTTGATTACACAGATCTGTGGTTGTTTGACATTATTTAGCAGAATAGATGACAGCGCCATAGTCTCTGTGTTTATTTTAAAACAAATGTACTTATTTAGCGTTTTGTTTAGATAAAATAAATGTTTCTTGGGTTTAAGCTTACTCTAAGAGTGAAGGAAAAAAAAGGCCATTGACTGATACTTAGTTTTGGGAGAAATTTGAAAATCATTGAAACAAAGTAAAACTATCTATTTAAGGGTAAACTAAAGATTTTAATTTTTTTTCCCACAGTTACAGGAGAGAATGTCTTTTAAATGAAAACACCACTGCTTTAAAATGTTTAGAACAAACTATTCCTTAACTTACAGGAAAATGTGATATGACTATTGCAAAATTGAACCATAATTCTTAAGGAAAATCTGGGATTTAATGGTAAATAACTTGACTCCAAATTCATATTATTTAGCCTCTGTAATTAAATTTCTGAAATATTATATTAATATTTAGAAGTTAGGAGTTAAGGGTGGATTTACGATAAGAAGGTGTTTAGGTGAATTAACCAGCAGTGTTAATTAACCTGGAAATATTTATTGGTTTTCTCTGGTTTAAATTGATAAATGGAGAATTTGAATTATTTGCAAACTTATAAGAAAATAACTGAGCATTGCATTTTTAAATGTGTTGCTGATTAATGCTGTTGAAAAATGCATATTTATAATATATTTGGTAATTCTTTTCAGTTACTTTTTTTTAAAAGGCTGTGTAAATGAAAAATATTCTAAAGGGAGACTTTCTCTCTAATGTTTGATGGAATAACAATGATATATTTAGCAGAAATTGAAATCCTTGAAGTTTTAATAAGGGCGTGGGTGATTGTATGCGTGTCACTGAAGGCTATTTTTTATATATGACCCATTAAAGTTGTTGCTGAGCATAATTGTGGGGAGTGGGTGGGAACTGACACGGAATAGTATATGATAGGGCAATATCCCATGCCTAACTGTGTGAAAAGTTCAGGAGCTGTACAGTAAATGCTTATCTGTTTTATCATAAGGAAACAAACTTCTGATTAAGGGTGCAAAGTGTACTGTGTCATTTCCATACTTTACAAAGTCAAGAATCAAAATAATTGTGAAACAAGTATAACACTCCTCTGCATGCTGCCAGATTAGTTGATTTGTTTTGTTTTCTGAAAGAATGTCTGCCCTCAACTCAAGACAGTACTCACAGGCAACAAGTGAATTTTAAATAGTAGAGCTCAGAGAGTCTGTCAGTGATCTCTCGAAAATTTATGTGGACTTTGCTCATTGTGAGATTTAAAGGTGAGAGAATTTAACATCATTTTCTCTGTATGAATGACAGTGGCCACTTGCTTATGAACTACCCTCTTAAATGGCTCTTAATTCTAAAAATACAAAGAGACTATATGACAAAATTCTCATAACACAAACCAATTGACATACATTTCCCCCTCCTCCTCTCTCTCTCCTTTCCTTTCTTCTCCAGAACTATAAGTCTGTAGCACTGGTGTGTCTGTGAATGCAAGTGAAGGTATCTTTACTCTCAGTATATAACAAAGTTTATAGAACCTGCATGGCTTTTATTAATAGTTTAGTCCTGCCAGCCCAGTATCCTCAATACTGAATGTGTTAAACTGTAAATAAATGTGTTAAACTGTACTTTTTTGGCTGACAGTATTAAGAAGGTGAGTGTCCATTAAGGTGTATATATCTTCAAGTAGACTTTCATATCTGAGACAAGATATATCTCTCTCAAGTTACCGCTGTATCCCCCGCCCCCACCAAACACAAATATACAGAAGTACCTGGAATTTCTTGAATTATTAGATATTATACATGATTAATATGTTATTTTTCAACATAATATGCAATTTTAAAACATGTGGAAATTGTATTTGAAGGGGTGTCTCTTCTCTTTATACATCAAAGAGTACAATTGGTGATGGCATTCCTCTCTAATAACTGTGGCCACCTTACACATTCACTTTTGAAAGATTCCAAGCCAATGCAATTTTATTTTAGTTGTTAAGAAGAATTTAATATTTTTACCTATGATTTCATATAAAAATAAACATAAAGCATATGATTCTCTCCATTAATGCATTTGTACCACTTAATGACAAAATTCTTCGGGATGGTACAACATCAGTCAGAAGTATATGTTACATATGTTGCATTATGTGAGTAAAAACCAAAACTGTTTTCTATAAATATTTTCCCTAAGCTCTTAAACATCTTTAGCAAAAATGAATGGCTTATTGTAGGAATGAACGTAACTTGGTTATTAAAAAAAGAGTCAAGTTTTTCATCATTGGCGTGAGAAAAACATTTTGAAGCAAAAACAACAACAAAACAAAAATAGGAGAAATGGGTATGGTTTTTGATGATAGGCACTGAATGGTAGGCATTGTTATGTCTTTGTAAAAAGTATAACTTGCTTTTATAGTACAGATATAAAATATAGAAATATTTCTTCTGAATGTATAGAATATATTATTCTTTAAATTCCTAAATACATTTCAATGTAACATATTTCTCAAGTTGAATACATTTCAGAAGCAGTCATGGGCTTTTTATTGTAGCTTCCATCACATTTTAGTAGTATTACTCAGCTCATGGTGCTGCAAAGAACAATATTGATTATTTATGGCATGGTGACAGAATTAAAATTAATTAATGTCAACTTCTGAAAATACTGAAAAGGAAAAACAAGATTTTCTTATCCCTTGGGAAAGGTAGGGAAAAGAATGTTTTGTTTTTTTGTGGGGAAAAATTGTGATTTTACTTTATGAATACAGATATTTAAAGCATACTGAAAAACTGTTTTAATTGACAGAAATAGTCAGTGAATCTATATAAATTTACAGAGGTTGGAAGGACTGAAAACAGTAATTTTACTCTTTCTGTATTGAGTCGAAAGTGTAAAAAGTTAAAACTGTGGAACTGAAAGAAATGCTGTGTATGCTGGGCTGTCATGTTAATTAAATAAACAACCAGAACAGTGACTCTGTGTATGAAATACATTTTGAAAAGCCTGGGGGGAGGGGGTTCAGGCAGGCAAGGGTGAGTGACATTGGCCTGAAAAAACATTCATTATATCTGTAGTGACATTTGTGTGAATTTGCTGTATTCTATTAGAAAATTCAGCTCTAAGAATAATTTCTCCAGGGCTCTAGTTGAATAAAGGCTTTACCAAATTTAATTTTACTTCTATTTTAAGCAAGTTCTCATTTATTACATTGAGGTAGGATATTTATAAACCTCAAAATTAGGAATATGCCTCTATATTATATCTTAAGATTTTCCATTAATATGGTTTGTGTCAGTAACAGCCTAATAGAGTCTATGTCGACTTCTTGAAAACTTGTGTTGTTTAATCTATCAAAAGAATGAGTTTATTTGGGAATTAAGGTGGGAGTTCCATTTTTCAGAAAAAGTTATTGTTGTGAGTTGTACCCTCCTGGATGGGTGAAGGTAATCAATGCAACTATTGTGTCATGTAGTATTCGAAGAGATTTTGCCATGCTGAAACAGTGCCTTTGCATTGGGCCATGGGGAAAATTTCTTATGCTTTGTGAAATGATGCATAACCCTACATGTTTATGGTGAATTGTTTGCTTAATTATCATGTGTCTTCTGTTCAGTGGGGGCTTCCTTCTTCTTCTGTGTGATGTTTATAATTGTATCTTCTAAAAAACCCTCAAATATATTGAAAACCCAATTTATGCTTAGTTTCTAGAGTCGTTTGTTTAATGAAGCTCTATCAAATAATTCTGAAGAACTTCAGGAAGTCCAGTCTCCATATTCTTGTACCTAAAGATGTACTCTTATTCATTTTCAAATGAACATCATTCTTTTACGTAGAAATTTAAATCTTTTTAGTAATTACCTATATATACTTTTACTATTGATAGTATTTTTTTATGAAGGAGTTTTTATAGTTAGATTACCCTTGGGAATTTTTTTAACTTTGAACCGAGAATATATGTTTGTGCTTTTATCAGCATAACACTGGGAAAAAAGTCTGAAGATATGCCTGAGTTGTAGTTCAGAGTGAGATGTGTTGGGTAAAATTGTCAAAAATATTAGTTGGCTATGCATGTTCATGGTGAATGTATACTTCTACTACTGTTTTAAAAGAAGGTGTTACGCTTAGCTCATGTTTTCCATGAAGGCCCTTTGGTCAGTCGACCTATCCAATGCCAAATCAACACATTTTTTTCTGTGCATTAGGCCTTGTGCTGAAAATCATACAAATTATACACAGATATGGCACAGTTTCTGCCTCTCTAGAGCTTAGAGCCTAGTTAGGAAAATGAGACATGAACATAGAAAAGGGGAAGTCACATGAAAATTGCTAAATGATCTCTTAAATAATAGTTGGAGAGAGGCTTATAATAGCTGAGAGTGGGTTTTTGACTTGAATCCAGGACTCATTCATCTCTTCTCTGAAATTATATGCAAACTTTCATTTGTTCATTTTTATGAGGAAAAAATTTATAATGTCATAGATTTTCAGAAGGTCCTCAACATATAATGGTTAAATATAAATGGTTTAGATTTTAAGCAACTTGACATTTTGAAGACATGGAGAATTTTTTTCAAAATGGAAATTGTGGTAATTGATTATAGTAATTAATTTATAGTATGCTTTGAAATAAAAGTAAAATATTATTGGATTTAGGACATGTGACACTCCAGTGTAGCACACTGATTTTTTTGATGTCTTGAGGTAGTTTGTGAGTAGCTGGTTGCAATGATATCTTAAAATGGTTAATTCTGTGCCAGGCTCTAGTTAGTAGACTGGAATTAGTCTGATTTTAGAGAAAAGGAAACTGGGGGAAGTCAGCTAAACATATGTAGTCAGCCTGAAGCAAGATGGCTTTTGTCCAGTTCCTCTTTACCTTGAATATGTTGCTGGGGGACAGTAAGTAGGAAGAGAGGCTGGTGGGAGTTTTAAGCCCAGGTATCATTTGTGATTTTACATATGGCGCCAACTCTAAATTCTCATTCAGAATTAGAAGATTGAGTAATCAGACTGAGTAGTAGATGTACAGATGACATAAAATTTTTTTCAGCCCTTGACAGTGAGTTTTCTGGTCATCGAATAGTACCAGGTAGCCTCTGGAATGTGTTATTCTTGACTTTGTCCCATACGTAAAAATTTATTGCATTGAAAATGTGGAGTCTTATCTCAACAAATAAAAGTGTTCAATGTTGGCTTAAATATTGATTAGTTTTATTTTAGTTTTTCAGAAAATTGATTTTAATGTGTCCAGGATTTCTAAATTCAGGTGAAATATAGTTTGAAAATCAGTGAAGCATTTCTTCACTAGCAAAAACAGCTATTTATTTATTTTTTATCTAAATTATTTTTACTGTTAGGAAGCCATTAAAATCTGAGTAAATAGGATGTAATATTAGAGGAAGTCATGAAGAACATTACCTTTTAGAAGATGGAAAGCTCTTTGGGAAAAATCACAAACTAAACAACTTCTGCATGTTTGATTTGATTAGAGCTGTCATTTATTATTAAGGAATCTGAATTATTATTAAAATTTTCAAGTATAGCCAGTCCTAATATAGCAAAAAATTACTTTAAGGATACTCATGTTGTTTCATTCTAAGAAGATGAGTAATTTATAAGGGACACCTTTTGTCTGTCTAAGGATGTGTGTGTGTATGTGGACACGTGCATATGTATACATGTGTGCGTTTGTGACCTGTGTGTGTTTGTGTGTGCATGTGTGATTTTCCCTTGCCAGGAAATTGCTTTGGTTGTATCAATTTAATGGAGAAACAGTGTCACCCAGTGGCTTCTATGAAAACGGTCCTGTAAACATTATAGATAAGCACTGTCCAGTAGAAATAGAACACAAGCCATATATTTCATTTTTTTGTACTATGTCTAAATATCTGTTGTGTGTTTTATACCTACGGCACATCTCAATTTGGTCTAGCCACATTTCAATTATTCAATAGACACGTGGCTAATGGTTACCATATTGTACAACATAGCTATATATTTTTAAGGATATAGAATACTTGAATACTAATACCACCTCTTCATTTATAATGGAAAATCTAGATTTAATGATAGCATTTAATATACAATCTTTAAAATTTTATCTGTAATCTTGATAGCTTATTTTTGTACCACTCTAATAGTTGGCAAGTGTATTTCCTTTCTTTTCTTCATCTCATATTACTGCACATATTTTAAAATATTATTTTAATTTGAGGGGGAATTTAGTGGAGTCCTTAGTAAATTGTGGCCCATTATGTTAACATGATTTATAACACAGTATCAATATTTCCAGTTAATTATAAATTTGCCTTTCAGAGTGTAGTATGTAACAGGAATTGCTCATGTATTCAGTGTGAACACATCACATGTTCATGATGATTAGTTTGTAATTGGGTTATCCAGTGTATCTTTAGAAATGAAAGTGCTTATGTTTGCATAGTAGGTTGTTATCTTTGTAATTTAGGAAACTAATGTGACAAACCTGCTAGTAGCTTTAATGGATGAAAATTACAACAGTGTATATAAAGATAACTTCTCACTATTGCTTATGTTAATATCACTTTCGTGGAAATAAAATGAAAATGGCTCTATTTTGTGTATAGGAAGGATTGGAGATTTTGGTAGTGTGGAATTTCTCAACTAGGAATTGAGATTAGAGGACTTTTTGAGCCGTTTTCTGAGTTCACCCTGTAGTTTATGATTTCAAACTGATTTGAGATGAAAAAGTCTAGAAATTTTTAATGTCACATTCCTTCTATCACCTCTCCCCAAACTCTATGAATTCATTAACTCTAGGCATAGTTCCAATGTTACATCAAGAATTAATGAGGAAATTACTTTTTATATACAGCATGTTCCTTTCTATACACACACATGTAGAGCTTGATTTTTAAAATGCATTTATTTTGTGATGCTTATAGTGTCTTTTGGGACAAGGTATATTTATCTTTGCGTTGCAGGATGAGAATAGACAGAATTTCTAAGATACATAGATTTTCACATATCAGGAAATAATCTAAAAACATCAAAAGCAAATAGAATCATGGCATACAAAAAAGCACATTTGGATAAAATGAAATAACGGACTCAGATTTACTCCTGGTAAAACTGACTTAATTCAGACTTCTGAAGGAAGCTAGCTGAAGAATAAAATGCCATTGTAACACATCTGCTGCTTGAAAGAGTGTGTATTTGAATGTAACTAGCCATTTGTCATGGATATTTTGAAGTTGCTTTGAATTAATATAAATGTTGGTCTTGTAAATTTATTTTTGGGCCAATCTTCTTTTTCTGTTCTCTCACTTTCTCTCTTGTCCCCATATATGTGCATTTTATTTCATGTTCTTCTTGCCTAATAGAGTCTTCTCCCTCAGGGTGTGTTTAAAATGTTAAGGAATACCTTTCTATTCCCCATAGTACCGTGTTAGAATGTTGGAATGAAATAATTTTGTGCAAGAATCTTGTGGTTTTGGTTTAATAGGATTTTAATAAAAATTTTCCATCTTCTGAAGTAAGTTTAAATAACTGCGTATTTATGCTGTCTGTGGCAAGTGTTTCCTCTTCTCCAGGTTTAAGCCACTTAAATAGACCTACTGGAAGTTTAAAGTCGTGAGATATTATTTTGGGGAGAATGTTTTATTTTGTGGCATTTGTACTGCTGTGTGGAGTTAGCATCCTTAGCACATTTTTAAGCTAGCGTGAACACCAATAAAGGAAATAGTTCTTATTTTTATCCTAAGTATTTTAGAGGTCCACTTAAGAAATACTCCTCAGGAAGTAGTGTTTGTCCTGTGGTCTGAAACATCCCCTTGTTTGAGAGTTAGTATTTTGGGGTCGTGCCTCAGCAGTCCCTAAGAAAGTTTGGAAAGGAGCGAGGCTGTTGATCTGCGTGTGCTACTCTGAGAATTTGCTTTCTAGGCTCAGGAACTAAGGAAGTCAGACTCAGATCATGACAGTTTCCGTTATGAAAGGAATCAAACTTTTTATTCTCCTTGTCTCAGCCATAAACATTTCCTGGCCCGCTGTCTTGCTCTTTGTAGGGGCTGGTTGGCTGGCTGGCAGAATAAGTGGATGGAAAAGAAATAAAAGGCTTTTAACGTGAAATATTTATCTCCCCATTCTCTTGACATTAAGTTGATTTAAGGAATATGTAGAGAAGAAAAGAAATAGAATATCAACAAGTCTTTGAATACATTTTTAATATGATTGCATTTTTGTTATTTTAAAATATATATGTGTTTTTTGCATGTGTCACTTAAGGGGCTGCATTTGCCTGTACTCTTACTGGTAGGAAATCCCATGTTCAGCATGAGTCCTAGATATTTATTTTTAGCTCACTCTCAATTGAATATAACCAAAGTTACCCCCAAGATCATTGTAGTGTAAACTTTAGAGAGATCTCTGAAATTAGAGTACATTTTTTAGAAAAATAAAAATTGAAGTGCTTTTCACATTCAATTAATAAATCGGGAGAGAATGAACTCTGACTTTTTCTCCCGTTACTTCCCACAAAGATCTGACAGGTGTTCTCCAGCTATCTCCTTTTTACTCTGTTAGTCTTTATTCCTGTTACAGGTTCTTACTGCACAGCTGTATTTTTTGAAAAGTCTAATGTAAATACTGTGTCTATTTTATCTCTTAATTGCGTTAAATTACAAAATACATTCTGAGCTAGTTGCTTCCAGAGAGACATTGTGAAATTGGCTTATTTAAAATGTCATCCAGATGCAGTGCTGGTCAAATCATGTGAAATGATCTAGAAATTTGGTAGCATAATTTGAGTCAAGGTGAACTGAAAAATCAGAAGTTTATAAGGTTTTATTGAATAACACATTTTAGCTTATCTAGTCATTTTTTCTTTTGTCCACCTAGTTTTGAATAGAACTTGTGAAAACAGAAAAAAGTTAAATAAGAACATTTTGTCAGTGCAATTTTAATACTTTAGTGAAGATACAGTATCATCATATCCTTTTGCTGAAATCAGAGGCATCTCTTGAGAATGTTAGACAGAATATGACACTAAATAAACTAGAAGTACAATGTTTAGAAAAAAAGTTATTTCTAACTTTATGGCGACAAGTTTCTTTTTGTCCATGGATATCAAATGATCTCATAGGTAGATTTTCCAGAAAGGTTACCA
>NW_012140524.1:12825638-12834346 GCF_000956105.1 Propithecus coquereli | reverse complement strand
AGTCATTTTTGAATTTGACATTTTTATAAAGAATTTAGAAGCAAAATCTTATAACTATATTTTCATTTTGGAACAAGGAGCTAAGTGTGTGTGTGCATCATCATGAATAGTGTTTCTTTTTACTCTTAATGATTTGCTTTTGCTATAATTGGAATTGTTTTTGCTAGATAAATAGGACCTCAATTAAAGCACAGTTATAAAGGTGGTAGTCTCATTTTGTCTACGTCTTTTCATACCTTTTACTGGAGTAACAATTAGATTGACTCTTCTTAACCCCTTTAGAGAAGTACAACTAGAACTTTTAAATGTTTTCAGTGGAACTTCTTTAAGCAATTAACTAGTGTTAATGAAAAATGTGAGAATTAGGTTGGGAATGTTGGATACAGATATAATGAACACTGATTACGTTATCTAAAAAATAAAAAAGTGGCATTCAGAAATGAAAACTACCATAGAAAGTGAGTGTAAAAAACTGATGCTTGTATTTTGCTTGTGCAGAAAGAAGATTAGATCAAAATCAAATATGTAATTCCTCAGTTTTCAAAAAATATTTATTTTATGGTCTTTTGGGGACATAATGTTAGTTCACTTAAAATCTAGAACTCCTTATGATTTGGAAAGAGGGGAAGAGCCTGAGAGAGTCATTCTTGGATCCTGGGCAGAAAGTCAAGCCATGCATTGGCTCAGGATCTGTCCTTAAACCAAAAGCACTGAGTGATGGTCTATGTAAGAAGCCCTAATGCTATTCACAAACTTTTCTGACATTCATTACTTTCCAAGACGTTGATTCTTATTCTTTGGATCTTTGCAAATTTATCACTTTGACTTTTAAATGTACCCTCATGGCAATCTTATGTGAACTTTTACCTCTATGTGACCAGGATTGATTGAAAATGTCAGCAAGTAAGTGTATCTTATTTAAAATCCCAGAACTCTGCTTTATTTTATTTTGCTCCATTGTAAGCATTTCAGTATGCCTATATTCTTCTTTTTTCTGATTTTTCCCCTGTTGATAATTATTCTTATGTATCTATAATGCTGTGTTAATTAACTCTCGTTTATGAATTATAATAGTAAACATCTCCTATTAATAGATTAATCAACTTCTTTTAGATACTTCCAAAGTCTGTGAGGAGATTGCCTGATTTCACCTACTTATAATTACACATCATTTGGCACTTTCTAAATTGAGCTGTATGATGTAGTTTTGAAAATTTAGTGTGAATAAAAATCATTTGGGAAACCTATTAAAATGCATATTTCTAAATCTTACTCTCATGTTCTGATTTCGTGAAGTGTAGTATGGGGTCCAGAAATCTGCAGTTTTGAGGAGCACCTAGGTGCTTCAGCTGAGAAACACAGGGCTGTAAACTGTCTACTAAAACTGTACAGGAAGTTCTGACTTTTGCAATCTGGTTTAACAAACAGTTAAAAGTGCTTGGCTCAGACAAGAAGGCTCAGTATTATGAAGAAAAACTAATTTATACATAAACACACTATATGAACATATGACATTTTGTTTCATTTTGATTTCCCCTTTGAGAATACCTCGGAGAAGTTTTTTGACTGCTCTGTATAACAGTTTCCTCATCTGTAAAATAAGAATGAGAATAACAGTGTCATTGTCTCACAGAGCCGTTGTAAAGCCTAAATAAAATAAATTGCTATGCAAATGTTAAGTAGAAAGAGTATGTGCCCCATTCACTAGGCTGAGACAGATTAAAGCTTTGTAATTCGTACAAGTTTCCTAAATTTTCAGAACTTTAGTGGTCCTATCTATACCATAGGAATGATATAATCTACTTCTTAAGGTTGTGAAGATTAAATTAATAGAAATAATGGGCAGGGGTTCTTGTCAAACATCTCTCCCATCCGAACATGAATAGTATTTATTCTTGCCCATCACGGCCATGTCACTGAAGGCTGTAGGGTAAATATCAGAAAGCACCATGTAAAAACAATGCAAACACATTTGCGTTTGATGACAGAAACAGACTGACAAGTGTTGTTACAAAATACGTGGATTACGGGTTTTATGGAAGTTAAAAATGATATTAGAGAGTTGCTTAAATTGTAACCAAAGCTACCGACACATGAGGATTCCTGAGAGCCAGGTAAGGTAACAGCAGGAGAGAAATCTGACAGGGACTTCAGGTGTTTCATGGACTTCAGATGTTTCGGGACTTTAGAAGAAAATGATCTGAGTGAAAAAGGATGAAGAGAGAGATTTGGGAAAATTGATGGACCTTGTTTGTCTGTGTTTGTGAAAATGGCTGATGATAGTACTGGGAGTTAACTGTGTAGTGTGTCATATAACTCCATTTACGGAAACTTGATTCATGCTTTAAATTTGATTTATTAAACCATTATCACTCTTGTTTTGATTTAGAAAAACAAAATTCTTCTCAAAATTTTTAATTTCATTTTTCATGGTAAAATTTCAGTCATATCCCTCCTTTTTTCACTATTTACCATTGGTGCTGTTATTCTTGAATAACAGGGACTTTCTTGCTTGTTATCTGTGTAAAGCAGCTAGGAGCTGGCGCATTCAGCTGTGGCCCTCAGTGCAAGATACTGAGTGTTTATTTTATCACATGAGGCTATTCCTCAAGATGTGCTTTCTTTTTGCCAGCTTTCACAGGGCTTTACTCTAGGCCTCAATCCTCAGAACACTTTTTTCCCAGATTTTTCCACTCATTGAATGATCTTTCAGTCTGGTTTGAGGTGGTTATTTTGGTTTGGCCACAGAGGAGTCCTGTATAGTCTCAGTTGCCCACCATTGGTTTCAATTTAGAAATTCCGCCTGGGGTAGTCATCTCTTTCCTAACTTGGCCTTAGAAAGTTCTCTGATTTCTACTTCTATAATATAGGAGGAGCTGTAGAAAGGTGTGTGTTGAGGGGGGGAGAACAGCAGATCACATTGGCCCTGGGGTGGGGGTTCATTGCAAGACTCCTGCTCCAAAGAGGATGGGACACCACTAAAAGGTTTTGAGCAAAGAAAGGATATAATCAGACTTATGTTGGAGAGGATAGCTCAGATTCTCTGTGTTGAGTAAGAATAGGTGTTAGGACGAAAGAAGGAACACCAATTAAAAGACCGTTGCAATAATCCAGAGATGATTGGGAATTGGACCAAAATGGTAATGTCAGTGGGAAGATTATAAAAATATGTTGAAAGCAGCACGACCAAGATTGGTATTGATTGGCTGATCTTCTCTTTGAGGGTAAACTGTAAGTTCCTTTAATATTTTCTCTTAGGCACATACAACTAAGGGAATATTTACCTTTGTTTCTTGCTTTTAAAAAGTCTGGGGTGACTTTTGTTTTCCAATTTTATTTTTTGCTCACACCTTCCAGAAGATGTACAGATTGTGGGCTTGACTTTCAGGGAAGTTGTCAAACCTCCTTATGTGGAAATAAATTCTAATCAAGCATCTCAAACTCTTCAAAAGTTTTTAGTTTGTTAGGATATTATAACATTTTGCATAATAAAAGTTGGTTTTAAATTTTATATTGATATAAATGTGTTTATATTTTAAAATTTTAACAAGTTAATTTTTAATAAATTTGTGTCATTCCCATACTCTCTCTCTTAAATGGATGTATTTGTAGGTGATGCTCTGATATCTTAAGCTCTAATAAAGCAAAAACATTAGATTGTTCAAAGAGAACTCAAAGCTTTGCCTCTTTATTAGTCTTTGAACAGTCCCATTTCTATCAAAAACATATTGCCAATACATCCCAGGCCTTCCTACAGAGGAAATACTTCTATTTCGTTTTTATATTAACTCAGACCATTTGTCAGCCTACAGAGCACTTCAGCGATAGGTGCTGTATAGATATTTAAATTACAATAGCTTGATCGTATATAACTTTTCAGAGTTTGCTAACTCTGTGCTGTGGTTAATTTCTGGTTATGAAATGTTTTACATACTGCTTGGGAGCAATGAAAGATAAGGGATTTAAAAATGTACAAAATTAAGAGTTTTTAGTCTTCAAAATACTTTTGATGAATGGAAAGAGAAATCAGGAAACAAAATTGAGGATAAGGCGTGCTGTCATCTACGACACCTAAATGCATAGCAGAAAGAAAACTTGTCTTAATGTTAATTGTTGTTTGTATGGAGAATCATGGGTGATTTTTACTTATTTTTCTGTCCTTTTTTGCATTTTCTAAATATTCAATGCTGTACATATTTTATAATCAGAAAAACCTTAAATTAAAGCCTTATTGAGAATATTGAGAAATGTAGTCATTTGACATTGTCCGTTTGGATATATTCACAGAACGTTTATTAGGGCCATTTGCCTAGTAGTTTGGCTTGCAGACATGGAAGTTGCACCTCCGGGTGCTTTTCTGAATGGCGATGTGATATTCAATACTGGGTAAAACACATTTAGAAGTAACATCCTTTGGCGTTCCTGATTCTTGGCCCAGATGGCTTGACAGGCTTAAAGTTTCTTTAAGCAGGAGGTCTAACTGGCCAATGATCCTCCAGTAGGTCTCTGAAATTTTACACAGGCATACAGACAATTTTTGTAACTGTACCTGAAGGTATGGTTTTATGAAAATATATAGATACGCTTGTGCTGAAATATGTACACATATACAGAAATACGTATTATCTTTTACAAAGGCTTTTTGGCCTATTTTTGTTTACAAGGTGGCAACAAAATTCTATCACCACAACTGTGATATATTGAGATGAACATGAAAACAACTATTCTACTGAGGAGAGAAAATTTTTTATAGCACATGTATATGGAGAATATTGAGCCTGCCTCACTGATTACCAGGCCAGTAAGATTGCAAATATCAACTTCATAGTGATTGTTTTTCAAAGTAATGAACATATTTAAAGGAAAAAAAAAAGTCTTTGCCTGAAAGAATTCTATGTGCCAAAGTACTTATTAAACATATTATAATTTTCCTAAGAGTTTATGCATGGTCTATAAATGTGTTTTTATTTTATATTTTCAAATTTCATTCTATAAGTCATAGACAGAAATATTATGAGTTATTTCTATATTTTGCTTGATTTGTGTCTGGGTTATACTGTATATAATATTGATTAATTTCAGTTTTGCTTGTCAGGATTTTGTTGATTATCCCCTGCATTTCCTGCAAAAGACTAAAAACTTTGTGACATTTCCATTTGCTATTGCTTGTTTAAATAAATAAATAGGGAAAGAAAGCAATGTGTGTATGATATTTTAAAACCTACTTCCACATCTGGAATTATTAATATGCTTTTCATTTGAAGAGCTGTCAATTTCTACAGAAATTAATTTGAGAATATTAAACCAGTTTCTATAACTACATACTTAACAACAAAAAATTCTTTCCAGAAAAAAAATATGATAGAATCAGAGATGGTAGTTAAACAGAAGGAAAAAACACCAATCTTTGCTCAAGCGTTCTACCCACTTTTTACTGTTCTGTCCAAGGAGAGTTAGCAGGTTAGCACAAGCTGATTGTGTTTGAGGTGGTTGAGTTCAGGTGACAGGGACTGGTAGGCATTTTTTTTTCTGAGTGTGTGTATGGAGGGTGGGGGGAAAAAGGGGGGTCCCACTGAAGTTAGCATTTGGCTAGAATCCAGATCTCAGCCTTGCAGGTCAGAGATGCAGTTTTTCCATAAAACCAGAGGTTATCCATTGCTGAGCCATACTAATAATAAAACTATAACCATCAATCAGATGTCAGGGTATTCGTGGGCACTGGGGAATTTAACTGTAAGGAAGAGTGCCAGTACTTACTATTACTAGTAAATGTTTCTTGTTCCTAGTGGGAAAGTCACTTTTAGCGTGGTTGGCTCCTAGACTGCTACTGGGGATCTCTGGCTTGTGGGAATTCTCCTTGGAAAACTTGCACTGTTTGCGTTTCTTATTTCAGAGTGTTTGAAGAGTACCCACAACATGCCAGAAAGTGTGGGGATTGTTCGGTAAAGATTCAGAAATAGACCACCCTTGCCCCACTCCCCGAGCTTCCAGAAAAGATACTGCAGGAACAGATGATGACAGTGCCAAGGAATAAATGCTTGGAAATACAGAAAGTCATGAGAACTTTGTCCTCTAGAAAGGTCGTAGCTAAATTTAATGCTCAAATACCATCACCCTCTTAACATGGATTTCTGGTAAAATTCTGTCTTCTTGTCTTTTGTGACATCTCCTTTTGATTTATACTTAACATTTTCATGTGTTTATGTTAGTAGTGAGCTGACTATAATCAACTCTGGTGCAATAGAAAGAATGTATGTAACAGTAAGTTACAGGTCAAACTCCTTGTTCTATTCTCTCCCCCGTTTTCACTATTGCACTTGACTAGTCTTAAAAAAAAAAAAAAAAAAAGAGGAATGCTTCTTAGTATTTCCCCTGTGGGCCCGAGGCCCTGGGGATACCAGGGAGGAAGAGGAAAAGGCTGGACACCAGGTGTGCAACACATATTATGTTCTGGAAAAGACAGGTGGTGCAGGTACCTAGATTTGTGGTGAGGAGAAAGGCGGGTGGTGGGAAATTTTAAGAAATACTATTGGAGAGGTGTGGGGCTGGGGTGTTTCATTCATATACAGAATGAAAAAATGCAGTGTTTTAAAATTAGGTTGAGGAATTCAAACATTATTTTGTGTGCACCGAATGTTACTTTTTTTTTTTTTTTAAACTGGAGAGTGATAGTGAACAGATTACACATAATTGTGATAGCAATGGATCAAATGAGAGCCCAACTGGACACAAGGAGACATTTAAGAGGCTCTTGTAAAAGTCCTGGTTACAGACATTGAAGATTTATTAAGACAGCGGTGGTGGAAAGGAAGGATGATTTAAGGAAAAGAAAAAAAGAGCTGCAGTCAGCAGGATAAGTCAGTGATTGATGGTGGAAGATGTTAACAAAAGGCATGAACACTACTTTAAAGATGTGAACTTGAGAAACCAGATAGTGATGCGGCTCTTTGAAGGAAAAAGCATCAGAATGTCAGTTTTTGTTTGTTTCAGTTTCGGGGTGAAGGAGGGAAAATGATGTGTTTGTTTGCTTTGGACGTATTCACTGTGTGTTACTTTTTGCAACCTCATGTGACCTTGTCTGCTTGCAGGCACCCAGTTTCATTGTTTAGCAAAAAATACTTTAATACCAGAGTCACGTTGGCCCACCATGTTCCCCTCCTTAGTATGTACATGCTTTTTAGAACTGGAAGCCTCTTGTGCTCAGATTATAACTGAAAACAGAGAGAGCTTGTAGGCTTTGGCCATGATAATAAGTCCAAAGACTATCACCCTATTTAAGATTAGATGTGAAGTAGGGTCCTAAATCTTACAGGGCAGATGACTTTGTACTCTTGGTGCTGGATCTTCCCACTGGAAGAGATTGCTGAGTAAGTACAGACTGCAGCTTCTGTGTAACCCTCTGACAATCCCACGGCAATAAATACTGTCATAACCTCTGATCACACTTTAAAAGTATGTGGGCAAGGTTCTTATCCTTGAACAGATGAATGCTGGGTCATATGACTAGTTAAAAGCTTACTTTATCAATACAGACAATCTAGGAAGTCTAGAGAAGTTAACCTTATAAAATTATCAGTTTAGTTCCACTTTGATTTTTTTTTCTTGGATTATCATAGATGCTTATTATGGTTTGTCTTTATTTTTTTTTAAAATATATACGTATATATAAAGTAGGCTGTATTCAGTGATGCCAGCACTCTGGGTCAAGTTTCTGTAAGTGCAATGTGATAGCTATTTTTTGCCCACTCTGTGAAGTTTCCCACATGGTAAAATCTCCATTGGTCTCAGTTCTCTTCTAGACTTGTCTTTGTATATCATAGTAAATTTTTGAAAGGTCTTTTCTTTTTCCTTGATTATGTGTGTGTTACTTTTCCTGGAAAATATTACTTCTGTTATAGGGTTGGGGAAAAATTTAAGGTAGGGCCAAATTTTATGAAATTCCCTTAACAAGTGATCCTCATTAAGCTTTTGCCCAATCACTACTGTGGCAGGCAACTAAGTTTTCTTCCGTACCATTTTCATGCTGCCTCTTTTCCTTTCCTCTCTTTTTGGATATCATGGTCTTTTGAAATTGAGAAGTCTAGAGCCTGGTACAGCTGTTTAGTTGTGGTTGGACTGGAACAAAATAGAGTGTGATTATCACCTTTTTTGCACAAAAATAATTTATGGACTTTTTTTCAACATATACTTGCCTAAGCGTCGACTTTAAACCTACATTATATCAAAATGCGGGAGAGCAGGCAAGAGGTTGTGTAATTTTGTCATACACCTACTTACGAGCTACTGTCTAGTTAGTGAGACCCTTAATATACATTAAGACTACACTTCCTTTTTTTTTTTTGTCAGCATAATAATCTATAGATTTGTATTTTGTTCTTTTCAGCTAAAACTTTGAAGACCTTCACATTAATTAATACTATGCTCTATCTGTATTGTGCCTTTGGGACTTTGAACCGTCTGTTCTTGTTTGGTTCAGATGAAAACAGGAAGATAGCTAAGGTTTCTGCTGTTTTAAATATCTTCTGGTAATTTACATTATGTCTAGATTAGCGAAAACTGGAAGGAAGAAACATTATGTGAAGCTTGGTCAAGTTTTCAGGAATTAAAAAATAGTTTCAGCTTTAAGAAACAATGGTGATATAGCACCTCTTGTATACTCCTGGATAGAGCTGGAACGCATTCTACTAAGTGAGGTATCCCAAGAATGG